>NC_142945.1:51219880-51222380 GCF_046866305.1 Octopus bimaculoides | reverse complement strand
CATTCATCCGGATAATGCTCGACCATATACAGTGAGGATGACATCGGAGAGGCTGGAGCAGTTTGATGGGAAATTGCCCCATCTAATTATCATTTATTCCGCAGTTTTCAAAATCATTTGGATTAAAAAAATATGAAGTTTGTACACGAGGTCAGAACCGTCCTGGAGGAACATGTTTCATCGCGGACGAGTGAATTTTGGAAAAAGGGCCTCGCACGTCTATCAAAGAGATGGAAGAACATTGTAGAAAATGAAGGAGAGTATATTTTAGATTAAAAACAGAAATTTGTTTATCTTAATTTTGAATAATAAAAGAAGTATAAAAACCGCATTATTGATGGGACTACGCCATATACACGCACACACACACACATGTACATACATATATATATTTATTAATATCTGTATACATATATGTATATGCATATACATAGACGTTTATAAATCTATATGTGCATATTAATGGGTTCGTGGCTGCGTGCTTACGTAAACATATGCATGTGGGCATTTGATGTGAAATCAATTGATAAAGAAATATGCTGTGCAAACACCTGAATCTGTTGAAGTATAAAACACAACAGCTACCCGTACCTTATTACATATTCTATAGTACACAACTAGCTGTGTAACTTATTATAAATTCTATAACAATATAGACACAGCTGCGTTTCTCAAAGATCTCCATGACATCTCCACTTCACTCCTGATAAGTTTCATCAAACAATCCACCGGATGCCACGAAAATGTGAATGTGTTAAAAGAGATGGAGTACACACATACGCACGCACACACACACACACACACACACACACATACACACACACAAACGCACACACACATACACGCACACTCCAACAAACGAACATATTCATACACCCACCCACACACATACATACAGGTATGTATATATGTACATACGTATATAAATATGTATATGTACATATATATATACATGTATATATACTTACATATATATATATGTATACATATATGTGAATATTTGTGAACATATGTGTATTATATATATATGTATGTATGGATGTACATACGCAGTAAAATTAGGTGAATTTATAAAGAATTTGAATGAATGAATGGATGAATGAATAATGAATGAGTGGATTAATGAATAATGAATGAGTAGATTAATGAATGAATAAATAGAATATCACTTGAAGTGGAGAAGCGAAATTGAAGAAATCAAATTCAATAAATGGTTTTATTTTATATTTTTTATGTGTGTGTGTCTCCGATCGATTTGTATACTTATTTAACCATTGTCGTCGTCGTCTCCATCTTCATCATCATCATCGTCGTCACCGTTGTCGGTGTTGTCATCGTCAACATGATCCCCACAACTACCACCGCCAAAACCATCACGACCGTCACCACCACCACCACCACCACCACCACCATCACCACCATTATTATTATTATTATTATTATTATTATTATTATTATTATTATTATTATTATTATTAGTAGTAGTAGTAGTAGTAGTAGTAGTAGTAATAGTAGTAGTAGTAGTCTTGTGTGATGCATTTGTTTGTCTGTTTTCGGTTTCAGCACCAATGATTAATAATGCATAAATATCTTTTGTTGGTAACTTTCCGTTGCATATGTCACCGCTATTTTCATTTCATTCGCTGTCCACTTACAAATGTCTCCTGGTGACAAACGCTTTGATCTGTTGATTTTTCCAATGATTAAAGCGATGTATTTATAGTTAAACGTAGAATTTCTTCCTGTAGTTTTACAATATCTAAGACGGTCATCGGATCCCGATGTAACATATGTCTTCATCTGGAATTTTATTTTTCTTTTCTCGGAAAAGCTTTTATTATTATTTTTTTTTCTCTGTTTTGTTTGTATTTTAATGGGAAAAAACCGGTGGTTGCCCATGTTTCAATTTTCCTCTCTCCACACCAAAACTGTTACCCAAAGAAGAAACAAGATTCGATGCAGTTCGAGACTATTGTTGTTGTAGGTAAACCAACTGTTAGATAAATCAAACACCAGTTAAGTACATCATGTGTCCATACTTCTCTCTCTCTACCTAAACTCTTTCTCTCTCTACCTAAACTCTTTCTCTCTCTACCTAAACCATCTCTTTTTCCTCTTCTCTCTTTCATTATTTCTATTTCTTTAATACTTTCTTAGAACTGACCAAAGCTGACAGGCGGTCATTTTGAAACAAACAAATAAACGATTTAATAAGCAAAGGAAAACAGATGAAGTTAAATCAACAGGAAACGATCTTTGTATTTTTTTACGAAAATTCTATGGCAAGCAGATAGCGCTTGTTTAGGAAATCTTGGGGTGGGGGTGGGGGGGGGGTTCTTCTTTGCTATGAAGGCACAAAGAAAGAGTAGCACAAGGAATGAATATAAAAAAGTTATTTGTTCTTCTCAAAGAATAAATCAATCAAAGAATATATAAACGAAGAACAAAAACATCTGCAAAAACTTTTAAAAAAACACGTTATTGATGTTGAGTTGATCGT
>NC_142945.1:51209880-51217380 GCF_046866305.1 Octopus bimaculoides | reverse complement strand
ATATATATATATATATATATATATATATATATATATATACATACATATATATATATATACATATGTATATATATATATGTATATATATATATATATATATATATATATATATATATATATATATATATATATATATATATATATATATATATATATATATATATATATACATATATATTTGTTGTTGTTCTCACTCCGTCGCTTACGACGTCGAGGGTTCCAGTTGATCCGATCAACGGAACAGCCTGCTCGTGAAATTAACGTGCAAGTGGCTGAGCACTCCACAGACACGTGTACCTTTAACGTAGTTCTCTGGGATACTCAGCGTGACACAGTGTGACAAGGCTGACCCTTTGAATTACAGGCACAACAGAAACAGGAAGTAAGAGGGAGAGAAAGTTGTGGTGAAAGAGTACAGCAGGGTTCGCCACCATCCCCTGCCGGAACCTTGTGGAGCTTTAGGTGTTTTCGCTCAATAAACACTCACAACGCCCGGTCTGGGAATCGAAACCGCGATCCTATGACCGCTGCCCTAATCACTGGGCCATTGCGCCTCCACACATATATATATATACATAGGCGTAATGGTAAATATATGAACACAATTACATATATACACACACTCATATATATTGCCTTATAATATTTTGTTTGTTTTATTCTCTGTTGCAGAATGTCCACTTTTATCAATGACCGGAAATTGCCAGTTTGCCGATGTGTTGAAGATACCTTTCAGTTCAGTCACTCGAGATCTTTGCAACCGACACGCAATGTGTTATAACTGCGTAAGTAGTTACCGAAGCCACATCTACTCCACCTGAACCATTACGTTGCATATTTAATTAATTTCCATTAATTGAAATTTCGGTGTTGTCTCATATCTTCTCTTACAGTTTCTGTTTGTTTGCCTATTTCTCTCTTTGTCTCTGCTTGATCTTGTAAAGCTTCTTAGCGTTTCCACTGTCCATATCAAGTCCATACATCCTACTTGTTTTATGTTGAAACAGGCCAGGTTCAGCCTCTCACACCTACCCTCCAATATCGTTCTATAAATAAACAACGTGTAGGAGGCGTACGAGTGGCTGTGTGGTAAGTAGCTTGCTTATGAACCACATGGTTCCGGGTTCAGTCCCACTGCGTGGCACCTTGGGCAAGTGTCTTCTTTTACAGCCTCGGGCCGACCAAAGCCTTGTGAGTGGATTTGGTACACGACGGAAACTGAAAGAAGCCCGTCGTATATATATATATATATATATATATATATATATATATATATATATATATATATATGTATGTATGTGTGTGCATATGTTTGTGTGTCTGTGTTTGTCCCCCCAACATCGCTTGACAACCGATGCTGGTGTGTTTACGTCTCCGTAACTTAGCGGTTTGGCCAAAGAGACCGATAAAATAAGTAGTACTTGGCTTACAAATAATAAGTCCCGGGGTCGATTTGCTCGACTAAAGGCGGTGCTCCAGCATGGCCGCAGTCAAATGACTGAAACAAGTAAAAGAGTAAAAGAGTAATGATATAATCGAAATCTCGAAGCCCCGAGATAATGCACGGTTAATTGAAAACTGTGTGAATAAATAAGTATTGACAGATTAAGAATGCTTGAGTGTAAAAATGTTCAGGGCAACGGGCTGCATGGAAACATAACAAGCAAGATTATTCTAGCATCTTTAATGTACTTATCTAAGAAAAACTGAAATGATATGACATTGCTGTGATGAAATCAATTATCAACAAAATCGCACAGCCTAGTAAGATAAAGCAAGGGAGACAACTCTAAATCCATCCCTTAAAGGCAACCTATATTTATTTCTGTTGTGTCTGGAGAGAGCCAATCTCTTTTGGTGTATTATAATTTAACACACTCACCGGTAAAATTGCAAACCAAATCTTTTGATCGGAATTAGTCGGTTTAGTCACTTTGCTATCAAGTTGTAGATTTTGCTATCCAGTATTTGTCTTAGAGTTTCCACTAATTTTTTGTGCCATACTTTATCATTCAGCGTCTGTTGCTTTTTGCATCGAATTCACTAAGATCTATCGTCACTCATTTTTGTTTTTGTATTGTTTTTTGTCTTACAGGGTTCTTCAATGCGGTTAGGACCAACAGTATGTGACCGAGGCTTCCTTGCCGATTCAATTAAATCTTGCGACAACGATATTGAATGCATGCGGGAAGCGAACACATTCCTTAGTTTGATGAAAGTAGCTCATAAGTACAACAGCACGCCGAATCGCCTTTGCGAGAAGCCGTGCGTACGTGACTACGTGATCGGCCTGTGATACGACGATGACGACGGCGACGATGACCACAACAAGAACAACAACAACAACAACAGCAACAACAACAACAACAACAGCAACAATAATATTAGCAATATCGGCAACAACAACAATAGCACGAACAATGCCAATCACTGCAATAACTACAGCGAGAACCAGACCAGAGAAACAAACAGCATCGACAACAATGCAAAGCACATCAACAGCAACAACAACACAACAACAACAACCACAACAACAACAACAACAACAACAATAACAACAACAAGAAGATTAACCGCAGCAGCAACAGTAGCAATGACGACAGCATGACGGGAACGTTGCGTCTGCCAAGGAAGATGCTACTACGGTCACCCGAATATCCAACTGCTCCGACCCATCACCATTACCACCACGTGACCAAAGATAGACCACGTGAGCAAACACACACACACCACGTGACCAAAAATTTGAACTGCAAAATTGAATCGATGCCATTCTGATCCTGATTTACATAAAACTGAAACAAAGAATTTGTTTAGGGTTCTGTGATATTGTTTGGAAAGACAGACGTTATTGAATGTAGAGTTTATGGGAAGGTGTTAGACACACACACACACAGAGGAGTGGTGGAACGACTACTACCGGCCACTACCACCAATACTATAACCACCACCACCACCACCACCACCACTACTACTACTACTAGAAACAGCACAAACACTACTAGTAACACCGCTACCATTACTACCACTGATGCCACAACCACTGTAAATACTACTACTACTACTACTACTACTACTACTACCGCCACCACCACCACTACCACTACCAACACGAATACTACTACAACTACCACCACCGCCACTACCACTACTACTACTGATACTGTCACAAACACAACTACTAACAACTCCACCCTCACCACCAACACCACCACCACCACTACTACTACTACTACTACTACTACTACTACTACTACTACTGCTACTACTACTACTAACGTCACAACCACTGTTATAACTGCTACCACCAACATGACAATCACCAATACAACAAACGCTACACCTCCTCTCACCACTTCTCCCAATACCGTAGCTACCATTGCCTCTACTATGAACTTCACGACTACTATCACTACCAACACCAACACCATGGCCATCACTACTAAACAGACCCCTTCAGCTACCAAAATTACTACTACTCCTACAACGACACGACTACCACCACCATCACCACAACAATAAGAACAAAAACAACAATTACTACCACCACCACCCCACTACTACTACTACTACTACTACTACGACTACCAAGGCTACGACAATCTCTCCCCCACCAACCACAATCTTTGCTAATGTTACAAATATTAATACTACAATGTTTATCCTGCACCACAACCAGTACCTCACCCACTCCACTACCGCCTCTACCACTACTGCTACTACAACACTACCGCCACCACTACACCCACCACCAACGCCACCGATATCTGCAACATCATCAGCACCACTTGCAAGCAGCGCCAATACCATTAATAACGCCGAATCGCAATACCACCGACGCCATTGATATTCGTATTTAAACAGCCAGAGAAGCAGCAGCAGCAGCAGCAGCAGTAACAACAACAACAACAACAACAACAACAACAACATCAACATCAGCATAATCAACAACAACAGTAACAACATCAACAACAGCAGCAGCAGCAACATCAACAACAACAGCAGTAACACCACTAAAACAGCACTAACCAGAGCACTAATGCTCTCCCCCACCCCGATCACTACCACCACCACCACTAACAGTAACAACAACAACAACAACAGAAATATTGTTACTACCATCAGCAATGACAACACTAACAAACTCTAACAGCAACAGCACTAACCAGCTATACTACAAGTACTACACCAAGATACACGAGCCAACGTCAACCAGAGGCACCACAAATTGTAGTTTACTATTATTAACTGATTGACTGATAGGACCAACATTCTTCAACAGCAGTAATACTAATCCATATTACAAACAGCACCATCAACTAACACTACAAGAGCACAAACGAAAACACAAAGAACACAAATGAACACAAACGAAAACACCTGAGCGCTTAGCAATATTAATAACACTGATAGTAGCACTAAACAGCGTTAACAACCGTACCAACAGTAGCAGTGGTATCCACCTTATTAACAAAGAGTAACAAGCAATATTAAGACGTCCACAACAGACACAAATAACAGGAACATTATCAATGCCAGCACTAACCAAGATGAACGACATCACCACCACAATATTGAACTTGTTTTTGTTTTTTTTTTTTGTCTGTAACTTTTGACAAATGTTTATGGTTTAACTTCTTCTCTCATCCTTCTTTCTACTCTCCAGCTTCTCCGTCTCTCGTTCACTTTGTCGTAACATTTCTTTTTGTTTCTTTAATACTCCGCATTAACTTATTTTCTTTCTCTATCTATCTATCTATCTATCTATCTATCTATCTATCTATCCCGCACGCACACAGTATATACATTACACACACACACACACATATACACATATATATACATATATATATATACACATATATATACAAACATACATGCATGCATACATATATATACATGTATACACACATCTATATATACACACATATATATATATATATATATATATATATATATATATATATATATATATATATATATATATATATATATGTACATACATATATATATATATATATATATATATATATGATTGGAACAAGTCGCAAACCGACGCAAAGGCTGAGGTTTTCGTGGCATACCTGATAAGTCTAAAGTTGAAACACTCGGCACTTGTGTCGCTTTCTAGCTTTTGACGATTAAAAATAAAATCCACCACCACAAACACACACACACACACACACACACAGACACAGACACACACACACACACACACACACACACACACACACATCAGCATCGAGTTACCATTCTCTCATTCCTTATTTATTTCGAATTCTTTTTTCCTTTCCTTTCCCTTCTATATACCTCCTCCTCTCTCTCCATCCTTTCTTTTCCAGTGTCTGTTTCTTTCCGTCCTTGTCGTTCCATTGCTTCTTTCCTTCTTTCTTTCCTCTTTTATCCTGACGTCGTCCCTCCACCCCCACCCCCACCGCCACTTTCTTTACTTGCATATTTTCCTTGTTTCGACACATCACATAACCATCCACCCACATTACCTTAAACCTTCACCCGACCAGCGCCGATAGATGGAGTTTTAGAAGGCGATAGCCAATGATGAGCTGCTACTAGATAACCAGCCACACTCACTGATTGGTTGCCCAGCTGGAGTTTCGCTTTCAAAAGCCATAGTGTCGGCGTCCATGGCACACACACACACACACACACACCCACCCACACACAAAGACACACTAGAATACATATTGCATTTATACATACACACAGACACAAACACACATAGAGACACGCATGCACACACGTATATATACATATATACGTACGTACATATCTACATATACACACACGCACACACACATACGATTTAATCGGTTGTAAAGTGATTCGCGTACTCAATATTTGATGAATGGCTCTTTGACAAGTTCTATGCACGAAACTTTGGGTCCGTGAGTCACTTTCTTTCGTTACAGCCAATTAATAAACATACACACACGCAAATATATACAAGTGTATATATATATATATATATATATATATATATATATATATATATATATATATATATATATATATATATATACATACATATGTATATATATATATATATATATATATATATATATATATATATATATATGTATGTATATATAGTCTTATATATGTATGCATATATATGTGTGTAGATATTCATTCTTGCATATATTTGTGTGTATAAATACGCATACATGCATACGCCCGCCCTCATATATATTTATACACCCATGCATACACGCACATTAAGTTCTTACCCTCCATTTTGTTTCGCTTTATCAATTGAATTCACATCTGTTCTGCTACCGAAATTGTACCAAGTAATTACTGGTATTAACAGAGAGAAAGGAGATAACGAAGAATGGTAAAGGAGTCGTTAAAGTAGACCAGTCTGACGAATGGTGTATTGTAATAAAATCCCAAAAATGTTAACTAGATATATCCGAGTTTTGTCTTGTTATAATTTAAGAAACGTATTATCTATCTATCTATCTATCTATCTATCTATCTATCTATCTATCTATCTATCTATCTATCTATCTATCTATCTATCTACATACATAATACATACATACATACATATATATATATATATATATATATATATATATATATATATATATATATATATATATATATATATATGCGACGGGATTCTTTTCAGTTTTTGTCTACCAAATGCATTCGCAAAGCTTTGGTCGGCCGAGGCTGTAGTTAAAAATACTTGTTGACCAAAGTGCCACGCAGTGGGTCTGAACCCGGATGTATGTGGCTGGAAAGCAAACTTCATACCGCATAGCATCCGTAGAAGTTAAAAAGTTGAAATGGTGACACTTTTGTACATGGCACTTATCAATCACATCTGTATCCACTCATATTTTCACTTCCATTTTTGCTGTTTGTATTACCAACCTTATATTTGTATGTACGTACGTACGTATGTACGTACGTACGTACGTACGTATGTATGTATGTATGTATGTATGTATGTATGTATGGATGTATGTATGTATTATGCATGCATGTGTGTAAGGTGGGGCATGTATTTATATGTCTGCATTTGTATTAACAAACGCATAGCACTGGATCAACTCCGTTATCTTTAATTCCAGCTCATAAAAATTCGGTGGCGCTATACAATGACGTAATTACCTCCGATAATGTAACGCGCACAAACTGCTGTCAATAACACTACTACTACTACTACTACTACTACTACTACTACTACTACTACTACTACTACTACTCACAAAATTCGAGTCAACAACACTTGCAAAACCCATATTAGCATCTATATTATTTTTATTATTATTATTATTATTATTATTATTATTATTATTATTATTATTATTATTATTATTAATAATAATAATAATAATAATAATAATAATAATTTCGTTATTTGCCAATAAATATTAAGCTTTAATGGTTCAATAATATTAATGTTTAGTTCTATTTTGGTTATCGCGGCTTTATTATAATTTCTTTTGAAGTGAATGTAATCGAAAA
>NC_142945.1:51194880-51204880 GCF_046866305.1 Octopus bimaculoides | reverse complement strand
TATATATGTATGTATGTATGAACGTATGTATGAATGCATGTATGTATGTATGTATGTCTGTATGCATGCATGTGTGTATGTATGTAGGTATGCATGTGTGTGTACGTATGTATTTCATTGTATTTGTGTTTGTTCCCTCCTCCCCATCACCGTTTCACAACCAGTGTTGGTTTGTTTACGTGTCGGCAACATTAGCGGTTCAGCAAAAATGACTGATAGAATAAATACTTGGCTGAAAAGAATAATTCCTGCGTTGATTTGTTCGACTAAAACCATTGAACTCCAGCATGGCCACAGTCAAACGACTGAAACGAGTCAAAGAGAAGAGTAAAATCTACATAAAATGCTATATAACAACTATTCATTTAAATCTTTTACTTGTTTCAAGTCACGTGATCGCGGCAATGCTGGAGCACCATTGAATTCTCACCGAATGGCAACAAACACTTGATAAACTTATCTGTTAAGTCTCATCGACTGCCATGCAGGTTGACGTCATTACTTCAATTTGTAAAACGACGAATGGCACAACTTAATATTTTCGTCTGTATTAGAATAACGTACTCTCTTCACAGAGTCGGTTCTTTAGAAGACATGGGAGACAACTCTTAACTAACTTAAACGGGAAGAGAATCCCCTGCAAGGGGAAGAACTCTTACATCATTGCTGCCAGTCATTCAGAAACTTAAGCGAAAATGGAAGTAATGACTGAAAACATGCGTAATAATAATAATAATAATAATAATAATAATAATAATAATAATAAAGCCTCCCTACCAGAAATGAACAAAAACATATAATGAAAAGAAACATAACAAGTAACTGTAGAATATGTGGAGATGGGCAAGAAACAATAAATCATATTATCTCTGGCTGCCCAGTCCTGGCTAAGAAGGAATATATTCACAGCCACGACAGAGCTGGGACCTATATACACTGGAAGCTATGCCAACACTATGGAATAACAATAGAAAAAAGATGGTATAAACACACGCCAGAAAAGGTCACAGAAAACGAGAAAGCAACCATACTCTGGGATATGCCAATACACACAGATAGAGAAATTAAGGCAATAGACCAGATATAGTTGTGAAAGATCATAAAGAAAAAAATGCTTTCTAATTGATCTATCAATACCAGCAGATGACAACGTTTCTCTAAAAGAAATGGAAAAACTTTCAAAATACAAAGACCTGGAAATAGAGGTAACTCGAATGTGGAATCTAAAAACAGAAACAATTCCTATCATAGTAGGTGCCTTAGGTATAATAAAAAAATATTCAGACAAATACATAACAAAAACACCAGGACTTACAAATATATATAACATACAGAAAATTGCACTACTGGGCACTGCACACATCCTACGCAAAACACTTTCAATACAGTAACCATAAGAGCACCACAGCAAACCACAGCACATACCCAAGGCGCACAGAGCTGCGCTCGGTAGTGAAGTGAAAGCACGTTATAAAAATAAAACTACTGAACAATAATAATAATATTAATTAAAGGATTGATGTTACTCCTCCAGACACACGAGATGTCGATATATTGTTCATTCGATGACAGTCGCACTCTTATTGTTTCTTTAATTTCTGGATGAGTAACATTAATAATAATAATAATAATAATAATAATAATAATAATAATAATAATAATAATAATAATAATAATAATAATCATGATGCCCGGATGCAGTACCAGGCAGTGGCTCTCATGGCTTCTGATCTTAATTGATTGGAAGTGTTATCATGTACATTGTTTTGTCTTGGTATAAAAATGATGGGCTACAGCAAATATTCTGCTCAATACCACAGATTTGCTGGGATTACGGAAAAGTGCTTCTTGAGTCTTATTAAAATGCGCTCCAACGTATTTCTCATCCGAAAGACCTTGACACGTAGGGACTGAGGTGTACAGTAGGAGCGGAAACAGAACTGTCTTGATAGCGTTGTTCTTTTCCATCTTAACCCAAATTGCTTAACCGAATAATCTTTCCATTGTTGTTGAGGTCCTCCACGTGGTTATTTCCAGTTTTTTTTACTTACCACAGGGGAACTACACCGGTCTAACTATTGTCTGTGAACCTTGCGACTTGTGCGGCCCATCAGAACTTGTGCTTTCGCTATTCTGTGATCACATTTCATTTCGAATATGTGTTTGCAATATTCCTAGCATGGATCTTCCTGTGGACTGCCCTTTGCATCGTAGCCAACTGATGTTCTATTCTTTTGGTATTTTGGTGCGTATAAGGTCTAGATCGATTTAGGCACTCCTGCTAGAAATAATTATTGATGTGGTAACAGTGAAAGATCCATACGCAGCTAGCAGTATCAACCAAGAGAGATACATAGACATCTCGACAGCGACTACTACTACTACTACTACTACTACTACTACTACTACTACTACTACTACTACTACTACTACTACTACTACTACTACTGCTGTTCTCACTTCATCTCATCTTGCAATGCATGAATTGTGAACCTCGAAGCAAATACCGGTGTTTCTCTGTGTGTGTGTGTATATATATATATATATATATATATATATATATAAATATATATATATATATATATATATACATATATATAGAGCGAGAGCGAGAGAGAGAGAGAGAGAGAGAGAGAGAGAGAGAGAGAGAGAGAGAGAGAGAGAGAGAGAGAGGAGGGGAGAGATAGGGGAGAGATAGAGAGATTAAAATTTCCAGGCAGCTGTCAATAAAGCACTCAGTTTTAAAAGAATTTGGTTAACAACATCCAATAATCAGACACCCGTAAAGGTAAGAAGCAGAATACACTAGCAGAATAGATCCACCTGTCTGACAAGTTGATCCAAATATCATTTAGAGGAATTTCTAAGAATTCAGACAGCAAAAAATATATGTAGACAAAATGATATCTTTATTGTAGAATTCACCACTCAAAGCTGACAATCGTTTCTGTTGCATCAACGTATTTTGATAAAGAAAATATCATTCAAATCAATAAAGTCTATTAATCTGTGTTGCACTCACGATCGCTAGATCGCGGGTTCGGTTCCTGAACCGGCGTTGTGTTCTTGAGCAACACTCTTCATCTAACTTTGCACTGTGCGTGGGAGAGTGGAAGAAATGTCGACGCGTCGGCAGACATGCTTTGCAGTATATCTTCTGGCTCTCAGCATTCTGAGTTCAAATCCCATCTGCTTGGAGAAGGTGACGTGAAAATACTCAAGAATTCATCTTAAGTTTTATCATGGTCGCCGATGTTCCAGTAATCTACTTAATAGGAGAAGGCTCACGTGCACTGGACCTGCCCAAGAGCAGGAAACCGCTAGGTTATACATACATATGTGGCATATTCTTGCAGTTACTAGTTACACACAGATACCAAAACCTAGTCCAATGTACCTCCGCACTTGCACACTTCTACAAACATCTATACCCCTAAAAACCCACAAGCACTACTCCCTCACATGCAGCTTCCAGATACAGAGAAATTGTTTACTTGCACACACACGCACACAAGCGCTTTTACATTTAATTCCCCTCCACACAGAAACGCATTCTCATGGGTTACTCAGCCTCTCTTTGAGTTTCTTCTGTCTCTTACTATTCCGCTTTCTCACCCACGCTATGATATTGTTTTCTTTTACTCTGATGAAGGTCTAACGTTCGAAACGTTAACTGGCTTTCTCTTCCAATTAAAACCCATTCATTTGCCTTAGCACTTGCACTAGTAACCATGGAAACACGCACACATGTACATACAACGGGCACATAAACATATAGACAAATGTACGCATATAGTTATATACATGCATACATACATATTATAAACATGCATACATGCATATACCTACATGTACATACATACACGCATAGATACGGTACTACATACATACTTAATACACACATATATATACATAGCTATACACATACGTAAATATATACAAACATATATTCACATACATGCAAACAGATATATATATATATGTACATCCATACGTACATCCAAACATACATATACATGCATACGCACATGCACACATACATACATACATACATACATACATACACACACATACACAGATGCATAAATACACACATACATATACTCTAACAAATATACGTACATACAGATATACACACATACATACACACATTGCTATGTAGAAGCTCAAAAACAAAGATAAAGAGAAAATGAAAGAAAAATCAAATGAAATCGAATAAGTCTAGTTTGTCTGACTGAACCAAACTTATTATTGTTAAATAGTTTATAGCCTGAATATCCAAAGTGTTGTTAGAATGATTTTGTTTTTAGAGAGAAATTACATAATAATGATGATGATGATGATGATGATGATGATGATGATGATGATGATGATGATGATGATGATGATGATGGTGATGATGATGATGGTGATGATGATTATGATGTTGATTATGATGATTGTTGGTGGTGGTGATAACAACACCGACCGCAATAATAGTGATATGGTGATGATAATGATACGCAGAAGAAGAGGAAAAAGAAGAAGAAGAACAACAACAACAGCCGCAAAAACAACAACAACAACAGAAGATAAAGAAAGAAAGAAGGAACAGAAAAAAAAAACAAGAGAGAAAGACCGAGTTAAAATGAAGTCGTTTAAAATTAATACAAATTTGACGTGGAATAAGTTTTTGAATTGACAGCTGAAAATTTTTGAGTATTGCATTGATTTTGCTAAACACTAAATCTTTATTCAGTCAATAAACAATAATAATAATAATGATAATAATAATAATAACAACAGCAACAACAACTACAACAACAACAACAACAACAATAATAATAATGATAAGGATAAAGTGTAATTTTGTTTTATTCTAACGCTCATTTGTCAAAGTTGAATACTAAAATTATTGGTCGATTTTATCAAATTACCGCTTTATCTGAATTCTATATATTTATGGAGAAACAAAATAGCGACGGAGAGGAAGCATTATTAGTTTTGTCTTACGTGTAACGAGTTGAAGTCTGGTGTGTTTATTACGTTACTTTTGTTGTTTGTTTTTCAGTGACGTGACCAGAAGAGGTGAAATCACGTGACCCCGGTGTTAACGATGTTGAAGTCATGATTCCCGAGTTGTAATGTTATCTAGATTCGATTCCCGGACCGTGTGTTTCTATCATGATCTTAAGCAAGGCACTTCATACCATGTTGCTTCAGTTCACTTAATTGAATATGAGTTTTGTTTTCTATAGAGAAGCGACTCATAGACTATCATGCCCTTTCTACTTGTCCCCATCGCTGGACTGCGGTCATGCAGCTCGGTGTCGGGAAAGTGAGAAAAAAACGACCCCAGTGCTTTTAAGTTTGGTGGCTATTCCATCGGTTCCGTTCCCGAACCGCCAATTTACAAAAAGCCACATACACGTCTACATATATACATATATGACGGAATTACACGCAGTTTTCGGCTACCAAATTCAGTCACTATTGGCCAAACAAGTGCTGTAGTAGAAGACGCTTGCCCAAATTCATATCTTTCCTAAGTTTGTAGACACCCTGAAACGTCTACCAACGAAAAGTGATCTCATTAAAAGAAAGCCACGATTCACCGACAGACATTTTAACTCAGTCTGAATATTACTTGTATTATAATTCTAATATCATTTACGAACGAACGTTTATCAGCCTATAGTAAATTTCTTTGCTTTGACAGGAAACGAGTGGAGAAAGCAAAGGTGAGAATCATTTTGACAGCTAAGCGAAGGGTCAACAAGTGTTTCGTAATATAGCAAAGAGGTTTACCGCAGGGCGATAGATTTTACTGTCGTAAACAGCAATCTGTAGTACGAGTACCAATGTAAAATTTCTGACTGTTTGTAGTTCTCCTACACTTAAATCAGTTTTATCTGCAAGACACATTATATATTGTGCATAATAAATGATATATGTTTATAAAGAATTCGTGTGAAACTGTTTAAATCAATGTATATGATGTTACTATTGTTGTTTAGACAGAGGTCAGTCTTCAGCGATCAGATTTATGATCAATTAAAAAGCAGCAAACCTGTGAACATTTCATCTCTGTTTCAATCCTATATATATATATAGACACTCACATACATACGCTGTTTTTTTCATCTAGTGAAATCAGTGGGAAAAATATTTTTTAAAAGCAAGAAAAATTACTATGGAAACTATGAAAGTTTGATATAAAACCTTATTTAAAAACATTTAATACTAAACAAAAAACGGAGATAAAAAAAAACAAAAAAGAACTGAATTTTGTGTTAGCTACTGTCCACAAAGAAGTCATTAGTGTTCTTATGGAAATATAGATGTAGTTCACGCTTGGTTGCAAACAGAGGAATACGTCGACTTGAAAAATAAAAGTGAAAATAAAATGAATTAAAATGAAATCAAAACAAGAAAGAAATCCTGTTAATATTGTGGTTTATCACTTGACGGAACATCACATAACAGCGACTTAGTAACGGAACAAGAACAGCAGCAACAACAACAATAACGACAAGAAACAGACTTAAGTTATAAGAGAAGGTAAACAAGCGAGACAGGAGAAAGTAAATTCTAAGGGAGTAGCAAAATAATGATAATAATAATAATAATAATAATAATAATAATAATAATAATAATAATAATAATAATAATAATATAGAAAGGATTGACGTAACTCCTCCGATATAGAGTCAAAATTAAAAGAAGAGTGCCATTTGTTATTTTGGGAACAATATTTCGACATCTCGCGTGTCTTCCACTGGTTCGAAAAATAAATTTGTCAATCTACTTCATTTTGGTTTATATAGAAAGGATTGAGGTAACTCCTCCCATATAGAGTCAAAATTAAAATAATAATAATAATAATAATAATAATAATAATAATAATAATAATAATAATAATATTAACAACAACAATAACAACAACAACAATAATAATGATAATAATAATAATAAAAACATGGGCTACAGTAAATATTGTGCTCAGTATCCCAGATTTGCTTGTAAGTTGTTTGACCTTAACCAGTTGAGCATGTCCCTTAGTGGTTAAAAGTTTTCTATACAGTCCAGCTAAACCCAAACAATAAGCTCATTGTACAAACATACACTTTATGGAGAAACTTAGTAGACATCGAAGTACGCAGATATATAGACGCAAATAAATTAAGTAATATACGTAGAGACATCATTAAAAATAAAATGTAAACTGACTCTGAAAATAGCTAAATTAGGACACAAATATCTCATGGTAGACTAAATGGAAACAGCAACAATGTAGATGAAATGGGTAACAGATGAACAGAACCCAGTGTACGAGCAGTACATTCCAACGAGGAAGCTGGAGAAAAAATAGCGAAGAACAGATATGCGGAATAAGTGGAGAATTAAGACCTACCTCAAGAATACCAGAATAGGTGTGACACAGAATTTGAAGCCAGCAATAAAGAGAAGATCTTAGAAGCAACAGAAGATATGAGAGAACACAGCAAGACTGAGTCTACTGATATGATCAATTGTGAACCGCTGCCAAAATTCTCAAATAGCATAAAAAACAACAACACAATCATGGTATATAATGTTGCTCTTAGACAGATCTTAACTACTAGATATCAGGACGACAAAGAAAAGGACCAGGCATGTCAATAGAACCCTCCTGAGTGGATGGAAAGTAGCAATGCAATAAGAGATCGAACTTTTGCAGATGGATGTATCAGTTCTCGATGAACTTGTTAGAGCATATGTTGAGACGAAACGAGCGATGAAAAAAATCAAGCAAAAATGTAAAATGAAAGATTTCATAAACCTCCCTTGCAACAAAGGAACAATTGAAACAATGAATATAAAACAGAACACCTACGGCTTAGAAGGCATGACAAAAGAATCAAATTTTTATCGACAAAACAAGAGATTCAAGCATGTAAATTTAAAGTAAAGAAGAAGAAGAAGAAGAAGAAGAGCAACAACAACAACAACAACAACAACAACAACAACAACAACAACAACAACAGCAACAACAACAACAATAATAATAATAATAATAATAATAATAATAATAATAATAATAATAATAATAAGTGCCCTGATGCAGTACCACGCAGTACCACAACCACTATCATGATTATCACCATCCTCATTATCACCATAATCATTATCATCGTCGTCATCATCACTATCCCAATCATTACCATCGTCATCATCATCATATTCATCTTCATCGTTGTCGTGGTCGTCACCGGCGTACATCACCATTATAAGCTTCGTCGTCATGAAGATGTGATTTGAGGGAGATTAGTCTAGTATTTCTAGCAGGTTCTAGAAGCCATGACAAAGATTCCTTCACCGCCTTCGTTGAAATAACTCATTGGAAAGGATAGCTGATGCGGTCCTTATTACTGATTAGCCCAAGGTCAGACCTACTTGGACATGTATATGGTGAAAATTATTCCAGCTATGGCCATCCCGTTTATATCGCCTGTGCAGGGAGCTGAAGACCATAATATCCAAAACGTTATTTGCAAGAGAGAGAGAGAGAGAGAGAGAGAGAGAGAGAGAGAGAGAGAGAGAGAGAGAGAGAGAGAGAGAGAGAGAGCGGCGTGAAATTTAGTGAGATTTAGCTGGTATATTTAGCAGAGCTGAACGACCACGTAGAAGACACATCATTGATTCGTTCTCTTTCATTTGCAGAGACGCTTGACAAGCTGGTTGGCTGGCTGGTCGGATGGTGATGGAGTTTTCAAGCTGTTCGTCTTCCTAAAGGAGAAAAAAATATTCAAGAAACTTCAAATCAAATCACACACACACACACACACACACACACACACACACACACACATGCACGTATGTATGTGCTTGTCTATAGGTATGTATAAGTAAAAGTAAGGAAAGAAAAAAATATATTAATGAATAAAGACAAAAAAAAAATCTTCCTAAATAATTCTGATATGCCACATAACAAATTCTTTGTCCTGCTTTATTCAAATTTCGCACGCATGCACACACACACACACACACACACACACACACACACACACACACACATATATGCATACATACCATATAAGCATACATATACATATATATGTGTGTTTGTGTCTGTATGTACATATGTGTGTTTGTGTTTGTATGTACGCATGCATAAACACATTCTTTTTTCTTGTCTGATGATATTCATTTAGTTTTTGGGATCATCATCATCATCATCATCCTTATTATTATTATTATTATTATTATTATTATTATTATTATTATTATTATTATTATTATTACAGTCTATTTTATTTCGTCTTATTTAATATTCAATATGTTTTTCGTTGGAGTCCAACTTTCCTCATATAATATTCTTGTTTCGGTGAGGTCGAATGTTGCCTTCCATCTTTTTGGGGTCGATGAAATAAAGGGAGTCGGGGCTAAATTTGATGACATTTAATTTCTCCTTTCTGTAAGAACAGTTTGATATACAGCAATCCCTCGATTATCGCGGGTTTTACGTTCCAAAACCTCTCATAGAAATAATTAAAATTTCCAAAAATATGAATACTTATCGGCCGCAGAAACTCGCGAGAAACGGAAGAGACCACGATATAAATTTACGTATATTAGCCAGGAAAATCGGCGTTGTACAGAGCGCGGGTTGGCCCCCTAATTCCTATGATATATACATTACTTTCAAATTTTGACACAAGGCCAGCAACTTCAGGGGAGGGGTAAGTCAGTTAGATCGATCCCAGTGCTCGACTGTTACTTATTGTATGGACCCCGAAAGGATGAAAGCCAATTGTCCGCCTCAGCGGAGTTTGAACTTAGAAAAACAAAAACGACCGTCAAAATGCTGCTAAGCATTTTGTGAGGTAAGCTAACGATTCTGTCAACTCAGCGTGGTATCGCTATATATGTATTACAATTTAGAAAAGCAAAGAAAATATAGTTAATGTAGCGCAAAATGAACCAGTACATGTACTGTCACACTTTCAATAGATTTTGGATTCGATTGTTTGTTTTCCTA
>NC_142945.1:51187380-51189880 GCF_046866305.1 Octopus bimaculoides | reverse complement strand
CGCATATATATATATATATATATATATATATATATATATATATATATATATATATATATATATATATAGGCGCAGGAGTGGCTGTGTGGTAAGAATCTTCTTTCCCAACCACATGGTTGCAGGTTCAATCCCACTGCCTGGCACCTTGCGTGAGTGTCTTCTGCTATAACTTCGGCCGACCAAAGCTTCGTGAGTGGATTTGGTAGACGGAAACTGAAAGAAGCCCGTCGGAAGTACTGCCTCGGGTTAAAGTAGTAGAACCATAGAACAGCCACTTTAATATGCTGATTGACTTGTTAGTATAGTTACTACTCTGATCTCTTCTTAAGATTAACAACTAGCTATTGTATTCCTATATATATATATATATACACAGATATGTATAAACTTTTAGAACTAACCATATTAACCAGCCTAACTCCCCAACGTCTCAGACACCGTCATTATCACTGCCATATGTACTTCCATCTTTTTTCCATCTCACGTATGTTTGGAAGATGAATTGAAGTATGCTACGGATAGGAACCTTACGTAATTTATTTTAAAATGTAAGAAGAGTAGCAAAAAATGTAAATCCCTATCACTTTTTAACACATCGCAGACATAGAAAGAGAGATACATAGATAGATAAATGGGGAGAGAGACACACAAAGACAGATAGGTATATATATATATATATATATATATATATATATATATATATATATATATATATATAGATGGATAGATAGATAGATAGATAGATAGATAGATAGATTGGTACGTAGGTAGGTAGATAGATAGATAGATAAATAGATAGATAGATAGACATCATATTTGAATGAAACATAAGCTTGATGTAAGTGAACGATTTTTTATTAAGACGTACGTCTGTTAGATATGTTCGCATTTCATTCTTAATACATTGGAAGTTTTCCATTTTAACGTTAGCTATTTAATGTTGCTGTGTGAAGAAAATTCTAATTTTCATAAATCTGTTATTGAAACTCGAACGAAAACAGAAAAAAAGAAATGCAATTTTTAGCTAGCGAAGTGATTTATTCTCTGGTAAAATCACCGAACTTTCCAAAAGACGGTTCTATGCAGTTGAGACATGATCTATGAACACTGGATATATAACGCATTCCTCTTCAGAGAATTTCAAGCCATCATCAAGAAAAGGAGCTGATAGAATCGTTTGAGCGTTAAACAAAACTGCTCTGGAGTATTCGCCAAAGTATATATATACAGTAATGTGCAGATTAATTAGGGCTCAATTCAGTTTGCTATCACTGAAAATTTGGGTATGAGATGTGTGTCTGTCAAGATTGTGCCAAAACTGTTTTCAACTGACCAAAAAGTCACTTGGGTCTTAGTTGCACAAGATCTCCTTGATTGTGTCGAGAACGATAGAAACTTTTTGAAAACATTGCATAGGCGTCTGAGCAGATATCACCAAGCTTTTGGCAAAATTTGATGCTGATTCTCTGGTGTAATTCCTCTGTCATGGTCAATGCGGCGAACACATCCTACACACGTTAATTCCAAGCACTGCTGTAAACAGCAGATGTTAGCTAGAAAGTTAAAACTTAATTCACATGCAGAGCAAAGTTGAAGGTCAATCTGTGCCAAGCTGCTTTACTCTGCGTACTTTAGGTTCGTTACTATAGCACCAGTCTGGATACTTATTGATCAGACCACGTATATGTTTGCGTGTGTATTAATCTTTCAGTTGCGAAAGGCGGCGAGCTGACAGAAGCGTTTACACGCCGGGCAAATTACTTAATGACATTTTTACCATCGTTGCATTATATATATATATATATATATATATATATATATATATATATATATATATATATATATATATATATATATATATATATATATATATATGTATGTATGTATGTAGGTTGCAAGATTCTGGGATGTTCTGAATTGATCTCCCAGCACAATTTTAGCAAAACAGAAAATCTTTCGTTATGTATGTACTCCACTAAAGTATAAAATGATATTTTTATTTCAAGAAAAGCAATTTAAGAAATTGTTTTATACTTTTATAAAATGTTTGCCTGATTAGTTTGTTATTCTGGCAATCTTTGAAAACATTTTCAATGTTTTTTCTAAAGTTGGGAGTGTTTACGCTTCCTTATGTTTTTCTAACTTCTTTACGAGAGATTGACTCGTTTCTCAGTTTTAAATTCACAAACAAAACAAATAAGGAAGGCTGATTTTCATTTCCAGTTGAAGAGAAACCAAAATATAAATAACCGTCGAGGTGAGTTTACGCTTAAGTGGAGTTTTCATATCGTTGGCAAGGAAACTTGTTCCTTTTGAAACAAGCTCATTATCAGAAGCCTGCACTTCTAATTGAAAATTTATAACATAGAAGTTATCCAAATAATAATGCAGGTGCATGTATGAAATTATGTATGTATGCATGTCTGTGATTATTCAGTTTTGTTTCAAGATTTTTTGCCAACAGAGAAAGAGCCGGTTTCTAGCCTAGATTCAGGGCTCC
>NC_142945.1:51174880-51177380 GCF_046866305.1 Octopus bimaculoides | reverse complement strand
TTCCTGTAATGACTATCAAAAAATTCTTTTTACATGTGTATGTTTTTGAATCCAATAGAATTCTTTTAAAACCACTAAACCTACATTTGATTGATTGGGGCCTTTTAGATTTAAAAAGTAATTAAATTCAGCTGAGATTCTCTTTTAATTTTTGGTGCCCTTTCAAACAGTTTGGAGCCACTAAATTGGACGTGGCTCCCTTTATTGTCTTGTTTTGAATTTGGAATTAATAAGGGGCCCAGAAAAGACACATTATCCTAGGATCTCCACCAGATCTAAATCTGGCCCCAGCATTCTGTAACTCTACTATTGGGAAACCATAAATATTGATTGTCTGAGACACAAATATTGTACTAAGCTCTTCCATGCCCTTGCTGGCTACAGCTCTTTTAATTATTCATTTTTAATTTCTTTCGTTTGCCAATATTAATAAGAGCCACGTGGCAAACATTCACTTCACGACCTCGGTCAGGCAGAAACTGACTGTAAAGTGCGTAAACAGTTTAAATCGAATATTTGTTTCTTTAACTTCGTTTTAGCTGTATATAGAATACGCATACAACATACATGCATATATATATATATATATATATATATATGCACACACACACACACACACACACAAATTAATACATTTGAATGTATATGTCTACGAGTGTGCGCATGCATATATGTGTAGGAATAAAACGTGTATATATATATATATATATATATATATATATATATATATATATATATATATATATATATATATGTATATGTGCCTACGTATGTGTGTGTATATATCTGTATCTCTCTCTCTCTCTCTCTCTCTCTCTCTCTCTCTTTCTATCTATCTATCTATCTATCTATCTATCTATCTATCTATCTATCTATCTATCTATCTATACACACATATAAACACACATAGATATGGTCTGGTCTACATATAAACAATTGTAAACATATATATGCATACATATATGTTTCGTTGTTGTAAAGTTTTCCGTGTTGTCCATTTCCTTTTTCTATCATTTGTTTTATATACAAACATATATACACGCACACACTACAACAAACACACACACACTCTCACACACACACACACACACATATATTATATATAAGTTTAACATGATTGTTAGTGCTCCTTATATAATAGATGATATTTTGAATATACTTTTGTAAACCCAAGCATAACCCTAAGTCAATTGATCATAGCTTCTATTTTCAATATTTACAACAAAATATCGGAGTAAAAGCAACACGGATTCATATTTATGTGTTTTCCTAAGGTTATATTTTGTCCATTACTGGTATTTTAACCTTAAGATGACCTATTCTTTCACAACACACAATAATTACATTTTCTTCTTAAAGTAATATTTATAGTTATGGACAAATGTAAAACTATATTAAAATAGTCCTGACTCACTTTATAGATATTTCACTATGTATGTACATATACATTGACGTATATGCACACACACACACACACACACACACACACACACACACACACACACACACACGCACGCACGCACGCACGCACGCACGCACACACACACACACACACACACACACACACACACATTTTGTTTTTGTATTTGGTTTGCAGGATCCTGTATTCTGAATTCGTGTGCAAGGAAAATTTTAGAACAAAAATAATAAATGAGTGGAAATTGAACAGGTGACTGTGTTACTAAATAAGGCATTTAAACAGAATGACCCCACCAGGAACAACAAAATGTACTTGTGGGAATCTGTTTGCCTATGAACTCTAACCTACCATGGTTTTAAAAACTGAACTTCGGACGAACTTTGTGTGAGGAGCGTAAAAATATTTTTTTATAATATTTTTAATCGTTTGATAAAACATTCTTGGTCGTTTGATATTTACTTTATGGGCTTTTTGTTTTGGTAGTATGGCACACTTTTGAATATTTAGTCGTTTATTTACCCTTTTGATAGGTCGTTCTATTTGTATTTTATTCACATATATATTTTTATCTTGTGTGTTTTTATGTATATGTATATCCTTTTTATATAATGGTGATATTTATATATGATTAAATGTTTGAAGTATGCAGTTTCTTTTCAATGTTTCTTTTACCTTTGTCTCATTTACATTTGAGCACTTCTTTTTTACAGTCCTATAAACCATTTTGTTTCCATAAAAGAGACAAATATTATTTTTTGTCGTATATATATATATATATATATATATATATACAGACATAAAGACATGTCAGAAGTAAATAGACCCCCCCCCCATAAAACATCGTTTTATGTTTATTCTAACTTGTAAAGATTTATATCGTATATTAATTGACATTTTTATGATTCAGTTTCTATGCGTGACGCTTTAATCGTGCCTCGTACAAAAGAAGACTCGAAACCGTCCGAATTTCAATGAGGGCGTTTCAATGAGCATTTTGTCCAGCGTACTAACGGTTCCTCTATCTTACCCTCTCAATAATGATAACCATATTGTTGCATTTCGGGACGGTCATTTTCTCAT
>NC_142945.1:51157380-51164880 GCF_046866305.1 Octopus bimaculoides | reverse complement strand
TGTGTGTTTGTGTGTGTGTGTGCGTGTGTTTGTGTGTGTGTGTGTTTGTGTGTGTGTGTGTAAATATATATGTGCGTGTTTGTATGTGTGTTGTGTGGGCGTGTGTTCAGATAGAGCGAAAGCGAGAGATAGATAGATAGCTATATAGATAGATAGAGAGAGAGAAACAGTGGGTGGGAAAGAGAGCCATAGATATAGACAGACGAAAGTGTAGTGATTTACACAGACGGTTTACAGGAGAAGTGATGTTCAAATTTTTGCAGAGTAAGATACATCTATGTAAATCTATGTATTTATCCTGATGGTATGTTATCAACTTAATGTGACAGTCCCATGAAAAGGAAGAATGCTACTAGCGTTTCCAGTTGGCCATGACACATTATCTGTCTCCTTAGGTTTTCAAAGCGGGTGGGGGTAAGCACCTCCACCCAGCAAAGCCTGCATCCAGAGACTAGTTTTAGAGTCATTCTTTGAAAGGATTTGCTCGACTAAAGGCGGTGCTCCAGCATGGCCACAATCAAATGACTGAAATAAGTAAAAGAGTAAAAGAGATATATGATGGCGTTAAAACATGCTCTTGATGGTGGCGGCGATGTAAGCTGCGTTTCTATTGGCTACTGTTGCAGTCAGCTGACAGTGGTTATGTTGATATTGATGGCAGCGATAATGTTATATTTGCGCGCGATTTTAGTGTCTTATTCGCCGTCTTATTTCGTAGCGATTTTGTTTTAAATCATTTGATTAAGTTTAGATATCATAAGCTATTTCCAGATTCATTTACTCTCTTTTCTTCTACCGTATTGTTACGAATTACCTTGGAGCTTTGTCACACCTCTACATGCAACTTCATTACTGCATACAGGTGAATGCCTTCGCGTTCACGCGTTGCAATTGTTGAATCCAAAATCCTTCACACCATCTGCAAGTAATCGCATGCTAGCAGATTGTTATGGAATAATGCACATCCGTGTCAGGAGTGAATAAGACGAAGTTCCAATAATTACAAATTTCGTTTCGATCTTCTCTTTGATAAGCTAGAGACATGCAGGTGATGCAAGATCGCTATTTTAAGGATGATGGCGTTAAGAGATTTGCTTTTGAAGGGAAAATATAGAAAAATCAAGAACGTAGGTAATGCTACACACACACATATATACATACATACATATATACATACATACATACATACATACATACATACATTCTCATACATATATATATATGCATGCATGCATACGCATATACCTACATATATGCAAGCATACATACATTCACAAATGCACTCACACACATGCACACGTGCACACAAATATTTGTATATCTGTATGTATTAGAGTACCGATAACTAATGTTCGCATTTCAGGTTATGAGTTCAAATCAGCATGAAACATCTTGTAAATGCATTCGTTCAGTAAAATGTATAAATGCCATCGTCAGCCATAATAATTTTCCGTCTTCGAAACTAGTTTTCTGATTCCACAGGCAAAATAAAAGAAGAGAAAAAAAGGAAGAAAAATCTGGTTCCTTAGAAGACAAAAATGTTTGGCGTTCCGTTTCGACATCGATCCTGCTAAAGAAAATTTTTCCATTGGTAAAATATTCAAATGACCTTAATAAATGAAAACCTAGACAACAGGGAATTTGAACTCAGAACGTAGCGGCACACGAAATACCGCTACGCATTTCGCCCGGCGTGCTAGCGCTTCTGCCAGCTCGCCGTCTCAGTCATAATAAAATATTCTTTTCTACTCTAGGTACAAGTCCCGAAATTTTGCGGGAAGGGGCCAGTCGATTAGATCAACCCCAGTAAGTAACTGTTACTTAATTCATCGACCAAGAAAGGATGAAAAGCAAAGTCAATCTCTGCGGAATTTGAATTCAGAATGTAAAAACAAACGAAATAGCGCTAAGCATTTTGGCCGGCCTGCTAACGACTCTGCCAGCTCGCCACCTTGAAATATTCTTTTCTACTCTTGGCACAATGCCCGAAATTTCTGGGGGAGAGGGCCAGTCGATTAGATCGATCCCACTACATAACTGGTACTTAATTTATCGACCACGAAAGGATGAAAGGCAAAGTTGATCTCGGCGGAATTTGATCCTAGGACGTAAAGACAGATGCGTTTCGCCAGGCCTTCTAACGACTCTGCCAACATCACAGTCTTTGTTATAATTATTATTATGTGCTGTTTTTATTTTATTTAGTTTTAGTGATTTTTTTATCGCTGTTTAATCGATGTTATTTTGTTTGATTTACGAGAAAAAATCCAAGGAAAAGACCATTAAGAATTCTTATCAACTCAGTGTTGAGCCAACTGTTTCGTGTTTTCCTAAAATGCGAAAATCCTTTTGAAATTTCTTTGTTTTTTTATGAAAACCAACACGAAGAGGAGTAGCAACAGCAGCAACAACAACAAAATAGCAGCAAAATGGATGACAACGATGTTGGTGAAGATGATGTTGATAATGATGATGATGATGATGATGATGATGAAGAGGAGGCAGATGGTGATGACGATGATGATGATGACGATGATGATGAGGACGATGATGATGAGGAGGAGGAGGAGGAGGAGGAGAAGGAGCAGGTGGAGGCGGATGATGGTGATGATGATGATGATGATGACTGCAGTGATGGTAATGATTGTAATAAAAACCATAGAAAATGTATAATTGAATAACAATAATAATGATATGGATAAGTCCCAGGATTATGATGATGGTGATGATGGTGATGATGATGATGATGATGATAATTAATAATATAAACAATAATAACAGCCGTAGTAGCATCTGAAGGCAGCAGCACCGTTAGTAGTGGTGGTAGTGGTAGTAGTAGTAGTAGTAGTAGTAGTAGTAGTAGTAGTAGTAGTAGTAGTAGTTGAGAAGAAAAAAATAAAACTTTGAACGATTCCTTATTATAGCTTTCATTGTATGGCCCTTGGCAAATTGACAAACTGTACTTGTGAACGTGATGAAAATCTAATGCTTTATATTCCAATATAAATTCAATAACTCTACAAATTCTTAAGCACTGAAGCCTGCAGCTTAGAATCTAACTGGTCAACGGAGTATTATTGTTCATTTCTTTTGCCTCTCGAAAATTCTATTCAAATTGACTGTATGTTTTTCTTTCAAAATTTTTATTCAGCTTCGTTATTAGCATACCTCTTGATTCCACATTGGTAAACACAAGTCATTCATCTACAACCTATCTTCAGTTGACTTCGTTTCTCATTTAACTTTTAACAATTTTTCAGCATTTTATTTTCTTCTTCCTGCTTCTATTGTATGGGCAAATAATTACTTTAGTTTCATTTCTTCCTTCTTTTTTTTTGTTTAGGACACACTTTGAGACTTAAAGAAAAAGTACGTGTGAAAGCTGAATAAAACTCTAGCTACGAGATGCTAAAAGCTACTGGTGTCTTGGTTTATCCATGTTTGGATTAGAAGAAAACAGTCAAAGCAACAGAAAAAAAACACATTAAATCATAAACAAAACACACAAACAGACAAACTATAGAAAATACAAACAAATCAAGACAAATATTTTGAACTGAGAGTTTGTGTGTCACAGAGTTCTGTTAAAGATACAAAAGCAGGATCTGTAAGAGATTCCAGCTCCACAAAACAAATGTTAAAGATCATTCTTAGACGAAAATAGTTCTCTTTTCATTCTTTCATAAGCGTTAAAGGCGGCGCGGTATTAGAATGGTTCGCACGCCGGGCGAAATCTTTAGCGCATTTTGTCTGTCCTTATGTTTCGAGTTCAAATTCCACTGAGGTTGACTTTGACTTTTATCCTTTTTGGGGTCGATTGAATAAGTATCAGTTACGATCATGTCCAGAGTTGTCCCACAAATATGTCTCAAATTAAAGAAATATTATTTGTCGCAGAAAAATATTGTGCTGTCCCAACAAAATAATTATTTATAGCTATTTAATGCATCAAAGTTAAAACATTTAAAAAAAAATATCCGATATTTTCCTATTAGTAAATAAATTTACATATTCCTATTAGTAATAATAAATTTACATATTCCTATTAGTAAATAAATTTACATATTCATACAAATTTTAGCCTCGCCGTAAATTTAGGTCCTTCAGAACATTTCAGGCAGCTTCGGATGATGGCAAAAACTGACTTCATTGTTATTTAACAATCGAACTACATCTAATACCACTCCTGCGTAAATCCGAAACTAAATACGGAAAGCTATTCATTAAAATGTCAGAAAAGTTCTGGCACATTTACAAAAAGCTACAACACTGACATCTTGATAACACAACACTTACTCCATCAAACAATACAGCGTCAGTGATGTTGTTTCCCGTTTATATTTGTTCGTTATCGTAGGTTCGGCAAAGTTATTTAGATATTTGTATTTAGTGGCGTCCAGCAATAGAAAATAAGATGTTGATATTATTCGATATTACATGAGACCAATGGTATCATACTCTGTTTCAAAGATTTTACTTGCTCTGTGTTATACACGTAAGAGTAATATACCAATTCAGTGTTGAAGACAATTCGCTAATTACATTTATCCAATTATGGAAACTACTGCAGAAATGAAGCTCTGTGCTTTCCAGCAAGAGTTGCATGCGGGTTACATTATCAGAAATTTTGGTGGGAGGGACCCAGTTAATTCTATCGACCCCCCAGCACCCAAGTGATACTTATTTTGTCATCTCATAAACATACAAGGTAAGGTAAGGTTGTCTTCAGTAGTATTCGAACTAGCAATGCAAAGAACTGGATGATAGTCTTTTCCATCTATATATATATGTATGTATGTATGTATGTATGTATGTATGTATGTATGTATGTATGTATGTGTGTATGTTTCTATCTATCTATCTATCTATCTATCTATCTATCTATCTATCTATCTAGCAAGTCAATTATCTGTGTGTGTGTGCATCTGTACGTGTACGCACACACACACACACACACACACACACACACACACACACATACCTATATATATATATATATATATATATATATATATATATATATATATATGGGGGGTTTCACGTATACATATAACAACAAATGTATAGATATAAGACATAAAATATCAATATTTTAATTTATATTCAAATATGAAAAAATCGATCTTCGATTAATCTTGAGATTTTGACAGGTCTTTTGTTTGAAATTATGAAGCGTAATTAACAGTTAATATTACAAGATACACTTAATTAACTTCTTTTTTTTTTAAAGACAGGCACTCGGTTTCTCATCCTCACGACAGGCGATTATACGTTATTGCGTTGGCGTGTCACATATACTTAGTGGCACTATAGGAAAGCGGTTGGGGGTGGGTCATGATGTTGGTGGGGTGAGAGTAGAAAGTTTCTTGCTAATTAGGTTGGTGTTGGTGGTGGTGGGGAAGATGATGGTAATGGTGATTGTAATTGGTGATAGTGTTAAAGGTGGTGATGATGTCGATGATGATGATGGTGGTGGTGGTGGTGGTGGTGGTGATGATGATGATGATGATGATGGCTTTGATCTTGCTGTTGATAATTTTCATGATGATGATGCTGATTATGATGTCGTTGGTGGAGATAGTTGTAACGACGATGACGCTGACAAAGATGGTGACGATGATGATTTTGGTGAAGATGCTGAGAAGGGGAGAAGAAGACGTCGTTGTTGTTGTTTTTGTTGTTGCTGCTGCTGTTAATGGTGATGATGATGAGGTGAAGGAAGAAATTGATAATTCTGTGTTTCTAATGTCGAAGCGAATAGTATTCTATATTCTTCTATATACAGTATTACAATTTTCTTTTCTTTCGTGATAATAACATCTCAAAATAATTAATCATCGACAGATTGATAAATACCAAGACAGATAGAAAGGTGTTTGATTAAACTTCAGTTTCTACTGGAAGTTTAGGGGCGCCTTCGTGACACATAACATACAAATCTTCACCCTTGACTTAGGGCTGACGAGAACGCTCTGGCATCAGTAAATGAATTCTTACTTTATCCTTTGCTCTTCGCAGTCATGAATCCTTGAAAAATGCACTTAGCAAGAGAGTGGATCTTATTACTTGGCCATCAAGTAACAGTTTTTTTGCCACGTTACCGTATGTTTTTACGTGGTTCATGGCGTGTTTGAAGGTTCTTCTGAAACTAATAATTTATGTGGTTCAAATATGAAATGATTAACACGTTGTAATAGTATCTGACTTGCCCTGCCGATAACTTTCACAGTGTCTTCATATTAAGTGTCTCTATCTCGCATTCATATAACACAAGGAAGACCAGCAGGTATATCCTATTTTGCTTCTCATACTAAAGCTTCTATCACACCGTACGGGCGTGAATTAGATTAGCACATTAATAAACCACTGTTATTGCAAAGATTTCTGATCCTGATACATATGATTAATAACTGTCATTAACTCAATATAATTAAAAGATTTTTCATTATTCTTTGCCTCTCTCCTTTAAAAGTAGGTTTGTTAAGAGTTCAAATTCGGTATTTGTCATGTAGTTGATTTCTACCGATTTGCGTATGGAATTGATTAGAGATTATATCAAGACAAGTGATAGCTGACTAAATTAGCCAAAGCATCTTCCTTTCTATCTTGGACATCAATGCTGTCCTTTAAATATTAAATTAATGCTTATCATACTGAGTCTCATGAATAATGCTCAGATTCCACCTCAATAAGATGTTTTATAGAATGAATGGTGTGAGTAGTGGCGGAGAGAAGCGAGTAGGAAGGTCCGACGAAGTGGTGCCGGACCACCGTTGATGTCCTCTTCTGGGAGTGATGCACTGGTCGACCACCAGTATAGCAGAAACACTTGCCCAACATTCCAAAATGCAATAGTTGGGAAGCAAGCTACTTAATACACAGCCACGCCTACGCCTATACATACTTAATATATAGGGAAGGAGAGAGTGGTTAGGGGTGTAGGCCTGGATGAACTATTGAAAGACATATTCTGTTATGAATCATTTTCTGTATATTTTTACCCGTCTTTATAAGGCTACTTTTGGAAATGAAATAAATGTATTTGTGGCCCTTTAAGAATATCGTTTGTATTTTGTTTAATAGTGTGGCTGAGATTTTTGCTTCACAATATGCATTAGGTCTTGCCTTTTCCTAAGTTTTAACAACCTCGCCTGTTAGAATTTAGATTATCTTCCGATATTGTATATTTGTTGTTCATTTGTATTATTAGCAAGATATGACTGTTGGCCATGTCTCTTAAGATTTTAAGCAGTGCTTTACAATGCTTTAAATCTGTGGTTTTATTTAGTCGCTGGCAATAAATATTGGAAAGTTTGCAAAGGTGTAAATCCTCTCAAGATTACAATGGGGAAAGTTCGTTTAAGTTTAAATGTGAAAGAAGTCAAAAACTATGAACTCAAAAGTTAAGTCAGTATAAGAAGCATACTAAATAGTGAATGTATATTAGCAAAGGCAACATCCAAATTGGAATTACCGCAAAAAAACCCCCCAAAAAACATT
>NC_142945.1:51122380-51152380 GCF_046866305.1 Octopus bimaculoides | reverse complement strand
CGGTATTTCGCCCGTCGCTATGTTCTGAGTTCAAATGCCACCGAGGTCGACTTTGCCTTTCATCCTTTCGGGGTTGATAAACTAAGTACCAGTGAAATTCTGGAGTCGATGTAAGCGACTAGTCCCCTCCCCAAAACTTCGGGCCTTGTGCAGGCTACATATGCTTCTTGGCTGACATGTGTAGTCTGCATTGTATCCGTTCCACTCCCTTAATTCAGATTATTTTGTTTCGCATCCATAGTAATTCTAGCTGCTAACCATGAGCTACAGAGAAACTTTCAGCTTACCAAATTTCCTCATAATTTAGAGAAAAGAATATAATCTTGGACACCACTAAATTGCACACTGTCCACCTTTTGTTTTCTGTAAATGCCACAGACTGCTTGAAGCTTACATACTTCCTTCAATTGCATCCCTGACGCGACGAGCTTCTTTCAGTTTCCGCCAACCAAATTCCTTCACAAGGTTTCGGTTGACCCAGAGCTATTGTAGAAGACACTCACCCAAAGTGACGAGCAGTGGGTCTGAACCTGGAACAATGTTGTTTCGGTTAAGATAATTTCAGGAAATGTTACGTTAATATTATTGATAAAATTATTTTTCAAACTTCATCGACTGCCTCAAATATTACTAACCTGCGCACAGATATTTACAAATATAAGTGCCTTTATATGATAACATGAACTGTTAGAAATCACAGCGAAATCTCTGTCAAATTAGCCAGAAAGACATATCATAATCTTTTCTACTCTTGACAAAAGGCCCGAAGTTTTGGGGCAAGGGGCCAGTTGATTAGATCGACCCCAGTACGCAACTTGTACAGTTCCTGCTATGAATTCTAGACTCATGTGAGTAGTGGAAACCTTCGCATCTCACGCTAAACCTTTTACTTGCAAATTAAACTCTGGCGAAAGAATATACAGCGAAATGTCATCTTCTTCTACTCCATAGGTTATCCCAATTTATTCTCAATGAGATTTACTATTACCATCATCCTTTGTTATCGACACAGACTCTCAACAGTTTTCATAGTTTTCAGGTTTTTCCTATAACATCTATAATTTGTTTCTGATATATACATTTGTCCCATATATTCAAAGATATAAACCACTGCAACTCACATAAAATACAGATATTGTATCTATTGTAGCAATAAAAGTGATAATTTTATTTACTTCCATAAAATCTCAACAACTTGCGGAATGTTAGATATATAAATTTAATATAAATTTCATTAACGACTAAAGTGTATGAGAAAAGCAAGACTAAATATCGATTGAGAATGTTTCGTTATTTCACCACTTTCGTTCAGTATTCTTCAGTTGCATTTATTTAGGTAGAAGGTTCAAGATTTCTCTTTGACGATTACTTCGTCTGCTATCGTTTTCTGAAGGGCTAAGTCACATAAACATTTAAAGCGATGGAACTTGGCTTTCCAACTTATGCTGTTATATACAACACTGACATCAGCGCACCAAGACAAATTCAGAAAGTAACAGACAGGGGTGGCTATGTGGTAAGAGGTTTCCATTTCAACCACATTAGTTTGGGATCAAGACCCACTCATCAAGACATATATTCATTTTTTTTCTTTTACTTATTTCAATCATTTGACCGCGGCCATGTTAGAGCACCGCTTTTAGTCGAACAAATCGACCCGGGACATATTCTTTTTTAAGCTTAGTACTTATTCTATCGGTCTCTTTTGCTAAGTTACACACCAAGTTACACAATATAAGATAGAAAATAAATAATAACAAATTAAGAAAGCGTGATTCTGACGGGATTTCCATATTGACTTGATGGTAAATCAATCTTATGCTTTACCGTCATGCATTCCAACATAACACTTTCAGAATGTTCCCAGCAGTATTATCATTTCCTACACATGGTAGGCACAGGCGCGGCCGTGTGATAAGAAGCTTGCTTCCCAACCACATGATTTCGGGTTGGGCAAGTGTCTTCTACTTTAGACTCGGGCCGACCAAAAGCCTTTTGAGTGGATTTGGTACACGGAAAGTGACAGAAGCCGTAGCGATGCATTAAATTTGTGGAAACGTGCGTAGCGATGCATTAAATTTTTATTTAATTCTATCCAAGGATTATTGTTATTATTATTATTATTATCATCATATTTATCCTACATTATCGGTACAGCTTTCAAAGCAACCTCAATTATAGAATAAGAGCTTTATTTGTATATACATATATATATATATATATATATATATATATAAGGTAAAATTAACCTCGGCGAAACTTGAACACAGAACATAAAGAAACCATTTTATCCGGCACACTAACAATTCTTCCAGCTCGGCAACTTCATCCTGCACAGAATATCGCCAATGAATCCATTGTAGTCATAAAAGTGACATCTTTATTTTCTTGCAATAAAACTTAAACAATTTGCGGAAAGAGAGAAACCTCAATTTAATATAAAAATATACTAATGATAGATTTATTTGTGAAAAATAAACATAAAATAGATTTATATCGTTAGATATAAATATATATTGTCGTATTTATTTTATATGACTGTATAGTGACAGCAGCAGGACTGGATTTGGTTTAGTCATCTTTGTTTTTGTATTGATTTCAATATTCAGAATGGTTTTACTTTTCGGTATGAAGCGATGTAACTCAAAGTCTTGTCTTATACAGCAGTAAGCACAGACACTGACATCCTCTCTCTTTCATACACAATCACACACACACACACATATAAAGCGAATGCTGACTGATGCAAGACTCGAACTCAGTAATATATATATATGCTAAATGAATTATACGGAAGACAGATTCTCCTGGAAACTTTCTTTCGTCACAACGATCGTTTCGGCTTACAATTGCGGCGCCATGTCCTGTGTGCTATTTTACATGTTCTTTGTAATATTTTACATGTCCTTTGTAATATTTTACATGCGGCGCCATGTCCTGTGTTATATTTTACGAATTTGTGCTTTGGTGATTGTTGCAAAGGTTACCAAAACAGCGTCATTCAAATGTTGTGCATTCTGGTATCGCTCTTGTGAAACCCTCTCCTTAATAATAAAAAAAAAGCCTTCGATTTAGGTCACATTAATTCAAGAAATGTCTATCATAGAATCAACGATTGTTTCAGGCAGGTTGGTATGGAAAAGGTTAATACAAGATTCGAAACTGCGATGGCAGAACTAGAGTGTTGTATTGCATAATAGTGTGAAACACAGATAACAATATGCGATAGCAACGGAAGTAAAGTATTCTAAGGCTTTTCTATTCATACATAATTTAGTATTCCCTTTAAAACTTTTAAAAATGAAATCGTAGTTGACTAAGAAACCCGATTTACTAAAAATCTAAGAGTAAGATCTTAATTAATATTTTCATTGTAATTGGAAGTTGTTAAACGAACTGTATTATTTCTATTTCTCTTTCACAGAAAGCCTTCACGAACGCGCAATTATTTGCCATGCCAAACCTGTCGATATAATCATTTCAACATCTTGCTGATTGTTTAAACAAGTGTTATTCACAAATGCACTTATACTTCTTGCATTCCTTCTCGATGTCGTCAGCTCTTTCATTTTATCTTATTCTTTACCTTTTCCTTTCTTTTTCTTTTTTGCCACCATCTTTAACATTACCTCTCATTTCTAAACATTATCAGATTACATCTCCATTTCATATATTCAGCGTTCTCTAATTAATACACTCCTTCGACTCTTGTACTTTAATTTTGTTAATCTTATCTTCTGATTCTCACAGAAAATCTACTCTCAAGTCAATTTGTATTTCAGTTGGAGTCAGTATTTTCAGAGGAATAGAGAAAAAGAAGGAGAGAGCATACAGTGAGTGTACATTGCTGTAGAATTACTCATTCAAGATAAACTTTATCGAAATGTTTGAATGAACGAGAGGAGAATTTGTCACTTGGCTGTCAGAAAAACGTGTTGATTTACGACTGAATAAAAGACAAGTCACTGAATTAACCTTTTGTAAAACTCGTCTGCCACTCCCCAGCAAATACACAACTATTTACGAGTTACACTTCTCTAAACTTTTGAAATATTCAAACATAATATTATGTTTGTTGATTAACCCTAGAGCTTTCGTTATCAAACTGATCTATGATCTATGGTAATTCCAACCGTGAACTTAGACTGTTTTAAGAAGTACATCTAAAACTACATTATCTAACGTGTTCTTTGATTATTAAAACTAAACGAAGTGATCTGAGAAGGATACGAAAGGAATTGACGCCTTCCTTGGTCTATTAAAGTAATTATCATCGTCAACGAGATTATTCAAATTAATTAATTAGATCAATTAAGAGCTATAAAATCAATCTATGTTCGCTTATGGGAAATTGATGATATTGTGATTTAAGTATCACTTGGGAGATTGCTGACTGGCATTTACCAAATTAATGTTTAAACTGAATATTAAATATTCTCTGACGGGCCTTGAAATGGTAATGTCGTTAGTGTTAGACTATTCGCATTAAGGTATTTATTGTGGTTCTTTACGTTACGAGTTCAAATTACACCGAGGTCAAATTTGCTTTTTGATTCTTCGGGTGGTGATAAAATATAGTACCCGTGAAATATTGGACGGGTCGATGTGATTAACTAAGTTCTGAGAGAGATTCAGCGTGATACAGAATGGGACAAAGCTGACCCCTTACAATACGGGTAAAATTCATTTTCCTAGCTGAATGAACTGGAACAACATGAAATTAAGGGTCTTTGCTCAATGACACAACGCACCGCCGGATATCGAACTCCCGATCTTGCGAGTGGGAACCGAATGCTCCAGCCTCAAGGCCGTGCGCCCTCACTACACATGCTCTTGTGTCTATATCTATGTGAAATATATATATATATATATATATATATATATATATATATATATATATATATATATATATATATATATATATATATATATATATATATATATATATATATATATATATATATATATATATATATATATATATATATATATATATATATATATATATATATATATATATATATATATATATACAGAGAGAGAGGGTGGGTGGGTGGATAGGCGAGATTGATAAAAATTGCACTCAGTACTGGAATGTCTTCTCATTTATCGACGCCGAAATGATGATACGCAAAGCTGACTTCAGCGAGATTTGAACTCAGACCGCAGACAAGCGGAACTAAAACAGCGAGGTATTTCTTCTAACGCTCTCACAGCTGCCAATTCATCCTAAAATACAGTCACTATTTTGTTCATTCGCCATATTTGGTTGATAATACTGAACACATTACAGATATTTGTAGAAATCGTTCAGATAGTTGACATGTCTAACTCGTAACTTCATTTTTATATTCTTGCTGAAATTGATTAACGTTGCTATTAAACAATAAATTTTAACTCAAATTATATAACTGGCAGAGTTAATTTAATTTGTTAAACAGATTTACGAGCTCAGTTCATGGAGAACGGCAACCGCTACATTAAAATCCCTAAGAAGATTCCCAAACTCTTGTTCTCTTCAGTCATATTTTGCTACACTCTGTGGGGTAGCCAATTGTAGCGACTCAAGTATTTATTTGTATCCATTTTTGCAGGACAGAAACTAAAGCTGCATAATGATTTATATCTGTTTCAACTTGCTGGAAAATTCCAGTAAAATTAAGAGAAGGGGTATAGCCGATAACATAGATTATACTACTTGAATGATACTATGTTTTATCGATTCTAAAACGAAGAAAGATATTCAGTCCGATGCGATGGCGATTCTCCCAGCTCAGTCCCAAATAATTTCTTATATTAGTTTCAAAATTTGGCACAAGGCCACCAATTTTAGAGAAGAGGTGAATCTATTGCATCGACTCCAGTGCTCAGTTGGTACCCCTTATGCCGATGCCGAACGGTTGAAAGTCAAAGTCGATCTCGGCAGCTAAGACGACGAGCGGGCAGAACCGTTTAGTGGTATTTCTTTTGTCTTAGTATTCTGAGTTCAAATTCTGCCGAGGTTGATTTTGCTTTCCATTCTTTCGGGGGTCGATAAAATAAAACATTTATGCGCGCGTGCACACACACACACACACATGCGTTTGTGTCTGTGTTTGTGCATACGATTATAAATTCTGTAAGGGAGAGTAGCTACAGGAAAAAAGAAGAAGGAATACTCACCCATGCGATAAATAAAAATTGTTAAGCTATTATCTTCTTTGACAATACTTGCTTCGGTATATTATTGACAAAACCAGTGACAGAATAAAAAATAATGCACGTAAAATAAAGATAATATTAACGTAGCACCAGCAACAGCAGCAGAAGCAGTTGCAGCAGCAGCAGCAGTAGTAGTAATGATAATGATAATAATAATAATGATAATAATAATAATAATAATAATAATAATAATAATAATAATAATAATAATAATAATAAAAAGAAATTACATGGTTATTTTGAAAACACTATAAGAATATTGAGAGTTTATAGGAAAAGAAATCTATGTAAAAGGTAATTCCTTTTGAAATTGCATTTTTTTACTGAAGCGTTTGAATGTGAAACTGGTGTAAAGTCCTCAAAAGGTAGCAGTGTGGGTGCAGTCATAAGCGATAACATTTATGAAAAATACATTGTTTGTTAGACAATTGTCACCTTTTCTAAGTTGGCCGCTGATATCTAGCGTTACTATCTTTTCTTAAAAATGTGAAGGATCTCTTGTAAAAAAAAAAAAAAATCCTCGTAGAATTATCCTTTAAAAATACAGATTTATAAAGAAATAATGCAATATTTTACGAAACTTTGTGATTGGATCTTCTTTGCACTAATAGAAATGGTGAAACATTTTGGAGACTAAACACACACACACACACACACACACACACACACACACACACACACACACACACACATCACATTATTTAGAACATTTGTTAGTTGGTTTTGTTAGGGATAATATAAATAACTAGTAGAAGTACCCGGCGTTGCTCGGAATTTAAATACAACAGTGTTTTTGATACTTAAATTCCTATGTCATAAATAACGTTAACGCCAAATTGTTGCTTATTGTAACAAAATTGGTCGCCGGGTAATGCTGAAGCCAAGCAATAACAGTTTGATACGAAGTCCTCAGGTGGGCTTTAATGCGTAGTAATCACGGGTGAAGTAGCCCTCAAAAGGGCTTTTTTGTCGTTCTCACAGTGGTAATAATTTGATAAGAAACCATGAAAAGGGCTGTAATGTGTTCTCAGATGGTGTGACAATCGTACAATAGGTGCGAAAAAGGGCCTTTTCTTCTCAACATCGAAAGCAACGGAACTGTTGCTGTAAAATGTGAAACTCTGTGAAAACAGATGACAAACCTAGGTTGGACAAAAGAAAAGAAACATGGTTGAAGAAAGTTAGTATCTTTGAAAGCATGACTACAGTAGCACTCACCACGTATCAGGTCTACAAGGTTGCACTGGTGTAGTGGAAGCACCGGGGTTCACCAATTTGAAATCAGAGGGCGCCTGAAGTTCCTACAACACCTCTCTGTAGAACACATTGACAGGGTGTCTATGTCTGTTTGCCTCTATATAGCAACGAGCAGACATAGAGAAAATACAGCACCAGCTACCAAGTCATACCAGATCGTGCGTGACGGCTGTTTGTTCATATTTATCTATTAAAAAGACAAACTGAAATTACTTTTAAAATTGAAAATCTTAAGAACCTTAAAAAAGAGAAATTTCCATTAGGTTTATTACTCCAATCCTCTTCTTCACCAAATTACAAATTGCTTTACAATATTTTCCTTTTAAAACAGCAACAACATGCTTTTTTAAATTTGTCATCTTAATTACGGTATTACTAAAATAAACACAAAAGAAATATGGAAACCAAACAAAGAAGAAAATATTAGTTTCAATGAAGTATTAGTGAAGAAATATTCCAGTATAGTTAGAAAGACTTCTGCCTGTCATCGTAATCTTCTTTCAAGAGGAAAATATGGAAATATGAAATCTTGTAAAACATCTGATTTTCATTTTGCCAATATTGTTAAGGATTAAAATTTTAATGACTATTTCGAAGAAAAGTAAAATTTACTTTATTTACCTTTTGGTTTTTTTATGCAATATGAGTCATCTTATTATCGTCGTTGACGTCATCGGCATATTAGTGGCCGTTGTCGTTGTTGTCACTTCGTCGTCTTTGATGTCGTCATCGTCATCGTCATCATCATCATTATCATCGTCGTCGTCGTCGTCGTCATCATCATCATCAAGCTACTTACTACACACACACACACACATACACACACACATACACACACACACACGCACACACACACACATATATATATATATATAGTATATACAGGCGTAGGGTTGGCTGTGTAGTAAGTAGCTTGCTTACGAACGACATGGTTCCGGGTTCAGTCTCACTGCGTGGCACCTTGAGCAAGTGTCTTCTACTATAGCCTCAGGCCCACCAAAACCTTGTGAATGGATTTAGTAGACGGAAACTGAAAGAATCCCGTTGTATATATGTATATGTATATGTATGTGTGTGTATATGTCTGTATGTCTATGTTTGTCCCCCCAGCATAGCTTGACAACCAATGGTGGTGTGTTTACGTCCACGTAACTTAGTGGTTCGGCAAAGGAGAACGATAGAATAAGTACTAGGCTTCTAAAGAATAAGTCTTGGGGTCGATTTGCTCGGCTAAAGGCAGTGCTCCAGCATGGCTGCAGTCAAATGACTGAAACAAGTAAAAGAGTATGTCCATCTGTCTGTCTATGTTCCAGTCTGTCAGTTTGTCAGTCTGTGCATGTGTGGAGAGAGAGAGAGAGAGAGAGAGAGAGAGAGAGAGAGAGAGAGAGAGAGAGAGAGAGAGAGAGAGAGAGGATGAGCGTTCGAGCGACAAACGAATAAACGAAATGATGAAAAGATTAGATCGATAAGTAGACTTCCCCGTATGTGGATGTCGGCAGGAAGATGGAGACAGAAGAGAATGAAATATATATTTTGAAATATATATATTTTGAAATGGAATATTATATAAACGGTGACATGTATCATATGACAGAAAGAATATAGAATAAAATTATGAAAGAAAGAAAGGAGTATAAAATGAAAGAAAGATTGGATTCTAAAATGAATACTGGAATGACAAATTGTAATATTAGTCAGAGAGAGAATGGGAGTACGAGGGGAGAAAGAGAAAGAGGAGAGAGATATATGAATAGAGGAAGAGAGAAAGAAAGATGCATAGCGTATATTAGAATGTGATAATTATATCTTAGAAGAAGGGAAGAGCTATTAATTGATGGCTGACGAAGGAAAAAAAAGTAAGAGGAAGGAGACAAGAATGGAGAAAAGATTGTGACATAAAAGAACGAAGCAAAAAAGAAAAAAAACGAAAAGACAAAATAAACAGAAAATAAAGATAGAGGAATAAAAAAGACAACCACAAAACAAGCAAATGCATAAAAAGTTTTTATAAAAGTACATAACACGACATATACACAGAAAAAAGAAATCAATGAGAAATATAATACACTATAATAAACCATAAATATATTAAAAAATATATATAAATAACAAAATTAATTAAAATGAAACACTTTCCATCGCAGCACCAACAAATCTGTTGCATTTTCTTTAGAAACATAATATTTCCTGGCTGGAGATGTCGTGGTGTCAGAACCACCATTTAAATATCTTTATTAGCGAAGTTACAGCATTTACGCCTGGAAAACTTCCTGATGTTCTTCCAATGTTTAGCAGAACGTTATTGTTGTTTGCGTTCGTCACTTAATATAGTAATTTTATTGCCAGCAACATTCTACTACTATTCGTTTTTATTGTTACTGCTGCTGCTGTTGTTGTTGCTGTTGTTATTGTTGCCGGTGTTGTTGTTGCTTTAGTAAACGATTCAAAACAGGTGTTTACTTTCAATAGACTTTTCACCTCCTCCTATCGACTTTTCCCAACATTTATCTTTTAATATCACGCGACTTCATATATATATATATATATATATATATATATATATATATATATATATATATATATATATATATATATATATATATATATATATACATACATACATATATATATATATATATATATATATATATATATATATATATATATATATATATATATATATATATATGGGAGAATGTACCAAAAAAAACAACAACAGACGAGGACAGGTGGTGTAAACAACAAAAGGATATGTATATATAAATGTATATACATATATTTATCTATACATATACATACATTCATACGTATATATTTACGTGATATAGACAAATATGATATGATTTATATGACTGTACATATATAACACAATATATATATACATAAATATATACATATATATATATATATATATATATATATATATATATATATATATATATATATATATATATATATATGTACATGTATTCATAAATATGTGTGTATGTATGTATACATCATTCAATAAATTATCAAGAGGATTTTATTGATATATTATGTGTGTATGTGTGTGTGTGTGTGTGTGAATGCGTGTACGATTGTATATCATCGCGCGTGCGTTTCTCACTCTATTGTAAATGAAAGAGCTGTCGTAAATAAAAGAGCATTTAGACAGGAGCGAATTGGTAAACCAAAAAGTAGGAATCCAATGTTTGCCAGAAATGGCTTCTATAGTCGAAGGAAGAGAAAGAAGTTTTGGCAAAATCCAAGTTCTTTTGTAAGGAATGAGAGTAAAAGAAAAAAAAACAAAAACAAAGAAACAAACATAGTGAATAGAATATTGTATAACTATACAAGCAATATAGAATTCCGAAAACTAGATATTTTTAAAGTGTGTAGTTTCTTGAGGATTTAGAGTAGAGATAGAATTTTGGATAATCTGCGTTATTGTTCATTTAAATTATGCAAAAACGAAGGATGAAGCGGTGAGATTGGAAACCAGAGAGTTACGAGCCGGAAAATCTAACGCAATTTTTTTTTCTTTCCGACGACCGGACAATTCTGCCAGCTCGGGAACGATGGTTAGAAGACAGAAATTTCGAAGAGTGGTAATTAATGAATACCATTGATTCCCATGTTTCAGTTGATTGCAATGCTTCTGATTTTGTTATAGACTCCGGAGGGATAAAAGTAAAGTAGATTGCAGCAAGATTTGAACACAGAACGGAAACAAACGGAAGAAATACGATAAAGCACTTTTCCGACGCTCATATTTTAAAGGTGGACGGTATGTTACTGAGCATTTTTTCCCGGAATGATAACAATTTTCTCTTCTCGCCGCCTTTATGTTCAATATAATGTTAAGCCTAGAAGTGCTACACTTAACACGAACTTAACTATGGAATGAAATCGAGGACAATATATATATATTAATTATATTGATAACTGTTCCAGAGATATATTTGAACATGCTTAAATATGGACGGACATCAAAGGCATAAATTAAATTCTTAACGCTTTCCACAAAGCTATAACATGTATTTTAAACTGAATAGTGACAGCTCGATCGCTACCATTTGCCTAGGCTAACTATGTATGGAAAGATACCGAAGACATAATGATCGTTGTTTTAATGTAAGAAAACAACATAATGAAGAACTACAAGTTTATGCATCGAGACACGAATAAGAAAATAAAGGGAGATATTCCACTTATCTCGCTAATGTATTAATAACGCAAGATTGTTCAAATGAATTACTTCTACCTTTTATATGGAAATGTAGATAGTAAAGAAATACGATATAAAGAGAATCTATTAAAAATAAAACAGGCGCAGATGGGAATATATTTGCCAGTTGATTTATGTAGCAATTTCTGCAAATCGTTTTCTCTCTACAGACGCATACAGAACAAACCTATTTCGCTGGAGTTTAGTGAACGTTTAGTTTCGTTATAGCAAAAATTGATTGAAAAACATATATATAAAACACTCAAAAACACATACACAAACACATTTATATATATATGTATGAATGTATGTATATATATATATATATATATATATATATATATATATATATATATATATATATATATATATATATATATATATATATATATGCATGCAGTAGATGAGATATTTTGTTTTGCAATTCATGTTTGTATTAACTATTAATTCTTTCCCATTGTTGGGTCTTTTGGCTGTCCCTTACTCAATTAATTCACGTCCCACAACGGGGGTCTCCATATTTGGTTACTTGCATCGTTTGGTTTTTCAAATGTGAATCTCTCGACTTTGTGAGGAGTCTCTTGAATTACGTAATTGGCTTCAACAGTTGATAATGTTTGATTTTTGAATTATTCGTTGGAGATTTGGTGACTCATGTAGAATTGGGAGGTATTGTTCGGCCGAGTGTAGAATGCTATGGGTTCTAGGGTTGTTGGTGACTACAAACGGAATATTTGTATTTATATTTTCATTTTCACACCTAGCCTGAATGATTCTCCGAAAAGTTGACATCGGGATTTTTTTTGCTTGTGTCATGCCATGCTGAATTAACTTGTTGGGATATTTCTGTTTCCGAAGGAATATATTAAGATTTGCCATTCTCCATTCTCCTGTCTAACAGTATTTGTGACTATTGAGTACATGCGCCTTGTCATTTAGAATGGTAAGTTGCTTTTTGTATCGGAAGGGTGGTAAGATCTAAAATCTAAATATTGGTACCTGTGTACATACATATACACGTCCGAGAGGTTGAAGAAAAGTTTCTGGCTCTGGGTGACAGAAAATACAGCGGGCTCAGTTAAATATAATCTTATTCAAAATATACCTCTTTCAGATTTACACACTTATTGCAGCGACCTTTCACTTTTTTAAAGACCTGTAAAAGAACTGGGAAAGTTAGTCCTCCAACCAGATTTTTGGCGAAATCCTTGAAGCCAAGAACCCTTAAGCATTGCCTCGTATTTGCATATATATATATATATATATATATATATATTTACATAAGCGCATATACAATTATACATATATATATAATATATATATATATATATATATATATATATATATATATATATATATGTGTGTGTGTGTGTGTGTGTGTGTGTGTGTGTGTGTGCATGTATGTATGTATATGTATGTATAATTTTGTGTGTGGGAAATAAAATTATACACGCTTTAATGTTCAATTATAATAAAAACGATCTTACATTAATCTCAGGGTGTTACTCAATACTTTTGTACTGTGTGGAACTTCGGAATCACATTGAACATTATTCTTGTTTAACACAGAACACACGGACGCACTCACACACACACACACACACACACACACACACACACACATTTGTGTGTATATACATATGTATGCATATACACACACATATACGTGTGTGTGGTATAGAGAGAAAAATGAAGGGAAATAAAGAAGCCTGCGGAAAGCAAAACACTTTGCGATTTCTTCTCAAATAATTTGATATCAATTTCTTTTCTTAGTTTGTTTACCATTTTCTTATGTGTCAGTACTTAAACACGTATAATCAAATGGCATTGGCATTTATACATCCTTATATACACACACATATACATACATATAAATATATATACATACACATATATATATATACATATAAATACATACATACATACATACATATATATATATATATATATATATATATATATATATATATATATATATATATATATATATTTATATGTATACATACATACATATACATATATTCATATTATGTATATAAATATACATATATATATATAATCAAAAGGCATTGGCATTTATACATCCTTATATACATACATATACATACATATACATGCATATAAATATATATATATACATATGTATACACATACATGCATATATATATATATATATATATATATATATATATATACACATTTATATGTATACATACATACATATACATATATTTATATTATGTATATAAATATACATATATATACACAGATATATATATATCTATATATATATGCATATATATATGTGTATATATATATTTATATATTTATATATATACAGATATATATGTATATATATATATTTATATATATATAATATATATACAGATATATATGTATATATATATATATATATATATATATATATATATATATATATATAATTATATATATATATATATATATATATATATATATATATATATATATATATATATATATATATATATATATATCTGTATATATATGTACTTATATATACACAGGTATATGTATATAGGCACACACACACACACACACACACGCATATATATATATAAACACTCATGAATAGAGAGTGTATGAATGTGTGCTCTGCAAGTGTTTTTGGTTTTTCACGGAATGCACATTTAATACTCGAAACAAATTGAATATAGCTTGTTTTTTAAAAATATTTTGTTAGTTCGAATTCTTCATGTAATGATTAAATTCTATTAGATATGTAAAGCATTCGTGCGCTCTCACACACACAGATACACACACACACACACACACACACACACCCCACACACACACGCGCGCACACACATACCTACTCACACACATCCTAACTGCTAGCATACACTGACAGAGAGATAGAGAGTGAATGAGACAGAGAGAGAGAGAGAGAGAGAGAGAGAGAGACAGAGAGATAGAGATTTAGTGAGAGAGAAAAATTAATGGAAACTAAAGAAAGAAGCCAGTATTTTTATACAATCGTCAGGATATCTTATCGATTATATTGATTTCAAATTTTTCGATGCGGCCAGCAGATTCAGAGAACTATAGATGTAAGTCAATTACTTCGACCCCTGTACTCAAGGTCGACCAAGGCGAACGAACTGATGGACGAAGTGCCGTTAAGCCTGTCGCCCAGTGCGCTACAGATATTGCCAGCACGCCGCCTTAAACACGAATATTATTCACATATATCTTGATATATAGTTATATTGATATATAAGCATCGGTGAGAAATAACTGAACGAAAATCGGTATGTCGATTTTTCTATGCATATGATATAAAGTGGAAATAAATTTGCATTCGTCTCTTCACTAGACGAGAGACAATGTCCTTGAGTGTATTACTTCTTCTAAATTCTTACAAGTGATGCTACAGCAACAGTTGTTGTGAAATGTCTGAAAGCTAACAGTAAAATAAAGAAGGAAAAAAAAAAAAGAGAGTTTAGCAACCTAAATTAAATGGACATTCGATTTGAAAACGTATTGGTATTCTCAATATTTCAAACATTAAACATCATTGTAGTTTTGCATGATTTGCCTGTATACTCCATCTCTCTCTCCCCACCCCGTTTATCCCATCTCTCTGCATATTAGCGGAAATAATACAAGAAGAGAAAAGAAAAATTACCAACATGGCTTATTTTTCCTCAGAAGCATTATGTTGAAAATGGCGCTTATCTGCTTTACGTTCTACATTGTACATTACAGGAGAAAGACAGAAAGAATCGCGTAGAGAAGACGGCAAATTGTTCCATTGGCTGGCCACAGTGTAAAATAATTATTTAGGAAAAATTATCGTAGCTTTGGACAGAATCGCCACATTGTCTCCCCAGTGGTCATGTTTGTGTACAGCATCATAAAGAGCTTTTACCATGCCAGTGATACGAACATCAGCAATAGACACGTGTGTATTCATGCGGAGATATCAAACAGAATATATCATTTAATATCACACAGCTAGGCTCTCTTCGTCGTCGACGTTACGGCACAGCTTCTTATATCTCAGAACAACGAATTCAATGCGTTAGACTGTAGGAGAAAAATATGGATATATAAGTAAGTATCTATTTCGATATATGCATAGACAGATATTTCCCATGCATATACTTAAAAACATATATTCATTGCATAGAGATAGATTCAGGCATTATCGCTTAGTTACATCCGTGTTCATAACTACGTGTGTGTCACCCTTTAGATAGTTCTATACGTATGAGGTTTATAATGTGTCATACATATACGTACAAGCATATACATATGCATCACAAACACGTATGTATATGCGATAATGTAGATCTATATATATATATATGTGTGTGTGTGTGTGTGTGTGTGTGTACGTGTATGCGCGCGCGTTTGTGTCTCAATCCGAGTCCTCTTCCAGAAAAGCTATAGCATAATCTTTAAAGGACCTATTGGAAGGACATTCTAATTTCTATTCCTAATAGATGAGTGTAGATGGTCCTCGGAAGTAGAAACTGTCACAGTTAATTCGGTGGATGACCTAACTCTGAGTCTTCATCACGTGTTATGCAACCATAGTATTCTAGATGTGATAAAAGGCGATAATGGACCTACCTCCCTCCCAGACAGAGAAATTAGGGAAATATGTCAAACGGCAAGATTTCGTACACAGGTGAATTAAGCTACAACACCGTGTGAGTAATGAACTTGCCAAAGAGTTTAAATTGATGTCGGACAAAGTGGCCCACACTGCTCATTTTGAAGGACAGTGCCCGAGACACGCATTTCGCAACTTTCTGCTGTACCCCATGGAATCTCACAACTGAGAATTCCCTCCAACGCATTCTATGAGACCTCCGTTTTCTTCCTCCACTATTTCCAGTCATGCGCTGCTAATAATGTCCGGGAAGGGAGATAACTCACTATAAAAATAAAATGCCTTAGAACAACTCAAAATATCACACTATATTAATCGATAATTAGACTCACAGCATCACATAACCATGATGTAATCAAAATTATGCTATTAGGCTCTATAGGGTATTGAGTACTCAAGTTTCGAAAGTTAACGCCAAACGTATATGTCACTGTACTTGTGTGTGCATTTGTGTGCGTATATGTGTGTGTGTGCGTGTGTGTGTGTGTGTGTGTGTGTGTGAGAGAGAGAGAGAGAGAGAGAGAGAGAGAGAGAGAGTGAGTGAGTGAGTGAGTGAGTGAAACACATCTAGCTTCGTTCAGACAGTGTGCTCTTATAAGTGTTGGAAGTTTAACAATGACATTTCCAATGAAAGTGTCAAGTGCGAGACTACACTTGGTATTTCTGTCACTTATTGACTGTGTAAACAAGTACGAAACCGTATCATTACCACCTCCCACCCCCGCCGCATCACCATCACCATCATCATCGTCATCATCAGCTTCATCATCATCATCGTTGTCATTGTGGCGGCTGCCATCAGCGTTATCGTCATCATCATCATCATCGTTGCTATCAGCTTCATCATCGTCCTTGTCATTGTCGTGGTCGCCATCATCATCATCATCATCGTAGTTGTCCTCCTCTCCTTCCTCATCCACTTCCTCCCCTCCTCTCCTCTCCTTCCTTCCCTCCTCTCCTCTCCTTCCTTCCCTCCTCTCCTCTCCTTCCTTCCCTCCTCTCCTCTCCTTCCTTCCCTCCTCTCCTCTCCTTCCTTCCCTCCTCTCCTTCCTCCCCTCCTCCCCCTCCTCTCCTTCCTCCCCGCCTCTCCTTCCTCCCCTTCCTCCCCTCCACTCCTTCCTCCCCTCTTCTCCTTCCTCCCCTCCTCTCCTCCCCCTCCTCCTCCTCTTCATCTCTGTACCGCCTATAGTGAAGCATCACCACCGTTGTAATTAAAATGTCAAACACCCTAACAATTCTGTTGTTCTGCCGTTCTTGTTGTTGTTGCTGTTGTTCCTGTCTGTTATCATTCCTGTTCATTATAGTGTCACTGCCTTTCTTATATAGCTGCCCTCCTTTCCGTGCCTGTTCCTGCCGCTGCTGTCGTCTTTCTTCTAATAATTGATGTTGTTGATGTTGCTACTGCTGTCGTTATGTAGGCTACAGTTGTTGATGTTGTTTGCATTCTACGTGTTTCAGTCATCAGAGTGCGGCCATGCCGGAGCACAACCTTGACGTAGTTTTTGAAGTCGAATGTATCGCATCTATCAACCCCAGTACTTTTCTATCGATCTCTTTCGCCAAAACGCTAGGTTACAGGGACGTAAACACACGCACACAGGCTTCACAGGCACATGGCGGTATATATATATATATATATATATATATATATATATGTTTATATATATGTGTGTGTATGTGTGTGTGTGTATTAGACAAAGAGAGATAACAAAACCAAGGCTGTGAATAGCTTCGCAGGACATTTATAAGGAAGAAGATATAGCTATAGTCTTACAGATGTTTCTGGGATATTATGTATATCCCTTCATCAGAGACGATGTGAGTTGGTTAAATAGAGGCAAATATTTGAGTTCGAAAGGAATAATCATGGAAAAGGAGGCGATAGGCAAATAAGAGAATGAAAGTAGAAATAAAATATATAAAGATATTGTAGTTACAGTTCAATAAACAGCCAAAACGCCCAGTCTGGGAATTGAAACCGCGATTCAACGACTGCGAGTCCGCTGCCCTAAACACTGCGCCATTGGTCGGTGCGTTATATTAATGTTGAAACAATATACCAATCGGTGTTCAATAATACGGACTTCAGAGATAGTGGTGTTGATAGAGAACGTGTTAGTTAGAAGATTAAGATTATAGTGACATATCTCTATAGAACGGATTGATAAGCTAATGGAAATACAGCAACAACAACAGCAACGACAACAACAAGCTATAACAATACGGAGAACATTCACAAGAGCAGCGAGACAATTGGTTTTTCTTCAATTTACGTAGATTTTTTTTTCCTCCATTAAACGAAATTGAAATCTCAACTTAAAGGACAATGATGACAGCAATATCAATTACAAAAAGGACCGGTGATGATGATGATGATAATAATGATGATGATGACGATGACGACGTCGATGACGGCGGTGGCGAGGACGGTAGGGCGTGGACGGCGAGGAGGAAAACGAAGACGATGATGAGGAGAAGGATAATGACAATGATAATGATAGTAATGATAATGATGATGATGATGATGACGACGCCGACGGCACAATGTCAGGAAGTTCGGCAAGTTGATTACATCGACCCCAGTTTTCAGCTGGTACTTATTTTATCGACCGCAAAATTGATGAAAGGCAAAGTCGAACCCGGCAACATTTGAACTTAGAACGTAAAGTCGGAAGAAATACCGCTAAGCAGTTTTCCCGGCGCGGTAACGACTCCGTCAGCGCGCTGCCTTAGAGAAAAGCGGATTATATTTTTGGCTTCAGATAATTCGCTAGCATTATATATTATATTTCCTGAAATTATAAAAGGCTAAGTTGACTTCAGTGGAATTTGAACTCAAGACGTTAACGAAGCGAGGAGAAAAGAAAAATAGATTATGTAAGTACTTCGCTCCTCAATCGACCCTGTGAAACAGGCGATCTTGACAGATGATATGATATTAAACATATCAACTCAGAAATTTTGGAACGGTTTCTTTTTCCGTGACGCTGTCGTAAAAACAGAGGCGAGAAACTAACAGCAAAGTTAATATAGAAATATATAGAAAAATATGACATTGAAACTAGAACTCAGAAATTACAATATATGCAAGTATTTGCTGTATATTTTAATCTATAACCAAATCCGATGGAAACTTCGGTAGAATTTCCGTTGCTGCATGTGTTTATGTATATTATATTATATTTGATCTTGGTTCCGATATTCCTCTCATGGTTTTTCCCCCAGCCAAAATAAATGGATTGATGAACGATCTAAGCCGATGATAAATATGTAACTTGTAGTGATATAATGGTAAGGTTATGTTACTCTGGCACCAACGATGTGTCTGCGATTTATATGCAAATGAAACGTAAGTGGTTTCAGAACCAGAGTACTTCATCATTCTTGTCTAACGTTTGGACTGTTGGTTCAGATTGATGAGAGAGTCCTACTCAGATATGAACAAATGCGGATATGTGTACGCGAGTGCAAACGTATGCATATAGGTTGGTATGCATGTTTATATGTATGCGTGTGTGTATGCATATGGGCATATCTATCTTTGCTACATTGGTTTCTATTAACCCATTTATTCTATCAGAAGAATTTTTATTCATTAAGATAGAAGAAATACACATAATTATATATATATATATATATATATATATATACATATACACATGCACACGAAGATATACGTAGAGACACTCAGACGCATACACTCACACATACACGCACATACATCCACGTCTATATAAATTCGGAAGTACTGGTTTTACGATATGAGCTGTTCGATGGCGCTTGGTCGAATACATATTTTAATTTTTAGGACTCCCAAATTTATAATTGAAATACTATACTGAAGACGGAAATAAGTGAGTAAAAAATGATAATTTACATCTCTTTAATTCAGAAACGCCTATATAGTTGATCAAAGCCGGGTGGATTCGTTATATATGCATATCTATCTATCTATCTATCTATCTATCTATCTATCTATCTATCTATCTATCTATCTATCTATCTTATATGGAAATAGTTTATTTATTTTCCGCTTTTCTACTAAATTCAAATTCCACCATCGACAAATGAACGTACCATCCTTCCTCGGCCGACAAAAGTAAAACACCAGTGAAGTACTGAAATAAATAGTACTGAATAATCTACATTCTCTCAAAATTACTGGCTTAGTACTAAATCATAGAGAATTAAAATCAGTATCACTCTTTATTTATCTTGCATTTCGTTCTTAAAAGACGAAAAGAAAGCATTGAAGACGAATAGTTCTCCGACATAAGATGAATGAGTTTCCTTCGTTTCATTTTACCTGACAGACAAACATGTATTACTCCTCTCACACACTACTCTCGTACATACACACGTACACACAGAGAACCCCCTACACATACACATACAAACACACAGGCATTTACATAAACGTGTACATACAGATCATACATACGTCCGTACAAATACATAAACGTATGACCGTATATATATATATAACACACATAATACATACACACATACATACATATATACACACACACATATATATATATATATATATATATATATATATATATATATATATATATATATATATATATATATATGTGTGTGTGTGTGTGTGTGTGTGTGTGTATGTATTATGTGTGTGAATATGTGAACAAGATCATATAGACAAGTGAGCTTATAGACACTTAGAAGAATTTCATTCTAATTTCTTTCTTGGTAATAAATTGGTCTACAAGAGTATCATTAGTTATTTTTTTCCAAACGGTTTATCGCTGGCACCATTCCAAAATACACCCAAACTCAATAAAAAAGACAACAAACAAATAAATAAAGATAATACCATTTCCCATTTGGAGAGGAATGTAAGATAGTAGGCAAAATAACAATGTATTCCTTTTCTCCTCTAGATACAAGGCCCAAAAGTTTGGGGGACAGGACCAATCAATTAGATCGACCACAGTACGCAACTGGTAGTTAATTTATCGATCCCGAAAAGATGAAAGAAAGGCAAAGTCGACTTCGGTTGAATTTGAACTTAGAACGTAAAGACAGACAAAATACAGCTAAGCATTTCGCTCGGCGTACTTACGTTTCTGCCAGTTCGCTGCTATATAATAACAATGTATTCCATGATCTAAAATGTTTCAAGTACATAATATTTTGAACTGCTCCATTAAATGTTTAAAAATCCATTATTTAAATTCTTTTTAACTTCTATGACTAATAGTAAAATCTGTTTTATTATCGGATTTCTTGTGAACACGCTTTTCTTTGGCTTCTCATCATCTAGAATATAAATAATTCTATGACGGCCATTGACATCTATTAAACGTATATACATGCATTAAACGTATGCACATACATATATACATACATACACAGATGCATACAAACACAAATGTAAATAAATAATAAACACACACACACACACACACACACACACACACACACACACACACACACACACACACACACACATATATATATAAGCAATAATAAATCTCTGAGCGAGATATAAACAGTAGCCGCACGGCATCCTGAAGTATATTTGCCACCTAAATTTTGCTAACCTTTAAGAGCTGTTGCTACTGTAGCTTGCCCAGAAGCTATTGGAAGGTTTGGAGGTGGTGTAGAGGAATTATATATTAGAAAAATAATAATCAGGTACTCAGAAGTCTGGAGGGTTGTATATTTACAGATTTTTATTCATATGTCACATGTTTTATAAATTAGCGTTTTCACCTAGTCTTGTAGGTTTATCAAATTCGATAAACCTACAAGACTAATTTCTCTCAAAATTTGATAAACCTTACAAGACTAGATGAAAGCGCTAATTTATAAAACATGTGACATATGAATAAAAATCTGTAAATATACAACCATCCAGACATCTGAGTACCTGATTATTATTTTTTCTAATATATAATTCCTGTACATCACCTCCAAACCTTCTGCATTTTGTCATTCCTCGAAGAATGGAAGGTAAATTTTACCTTGGCGACATTTTAAACTAGAAATTAAGGACATTTGAATCTCAAAACGAAACCTTTTTCTCGAAATTCCAAGGAATTATACCGCCATAGTTTTAACGATGCTGACGCGAAAGCTGAATTAAAATGTGAAACTCACCGATTGTTGAACTCAAAGCTCCGAAACCTTTCAGAATAGTCAAAATGCTATAATTACAGAAGAAATCTTACAAATACATCTGGCATCCAGTGTTATTCATGAGAATCAATTATGTCGACAAATAAAAAGTAGGGTTTTATTAGGATTTCTTTTTATTCCACAGCGTTCCTCGACGGTGGCAGATTAATTCTAAATGCCCGAACGTTTGCACGAATAAACCTCGTGCTTTTTCAAATTCAAATCCCTTTGTACCTCTCCTATCTCGTACCTCAATGCGGTGACGTCAGAAAAATTTAAACGACGAAGCAATAATAACAAGCGGAACTTTCTAATTATTAATTCAATTTAGTTTCCATGTGATCATTAAGAAACCATTAAGAAGCCAAGGATCCTTTCTCAAGTTTTCATAAAAGCTTGAAGCAATTTTGTTCTATTAATGAAAAAGAAGAGAAAACTAGAACGGCAGAGAGAGGAAGGGAGAGAGAGAGAGAGAGAGAGAGAGAGAGATGTAAATAGATCGATACAGAAGAAGAGAGAGCGAGGGGAGGGTGAGAGAGTAATAGAAAGTGAGGTAGGGAGGAATATTAATCTAGTGAGTAATTTCTTTATTTCTTTGATGTAGTTTCACTTCGGGATTGGTTCCGTTTCACAGCAGTTGCGCACACGCAGAAAAAGAAAAAGGAAAAAAGAGAAGAAAACGAAAACATTCATAAAACGATTCTAATCATAATACCGTACCTGACAGCAGTTAAGAATCCCTAGTTTCTGGGTTCAAATTCCAACACATTCGAATTGGGTAATCGTCCTTCTTAAGACTTACTCCTTTTTGGAATCCTAGTAATTATTCTATCGGTCTCATTTGCCGAACCGCTAAGTTACGGGTACGTAAGCACGGCACCATAGTTTGTCAAACGATGTGTGTGTGTGTGGGGGGGGGTCAAACACAGACACACGCATACATACACATACATACATACATACATACATACATACATATACACACACACACACACACACACGCACACACACACACACACACACATATATATATATATATATATATATATATATATATATATATACATACATATATACGAAGGTCTTCTTTCAGTTTCCGTCTACCAAATCCACTCACAAGGCTTTGGTCAGCCCAAAGCTATAGCAGAAGACACTTGCCCAAGGTGCCACGAAGTGGGAATGAACCCGGAACCATGTGGTTGGTAAGCTAGCTACTTACCACGCAGCCACTCCTGCGATAACTTTCTTGAAATTTCAGGCCTCCAGCCTATTCAAGAAGACGCTATTTAAATCAGATACAATCATTTATCTCAGGTCGTACGTTATCTGAGCTAGTCAGACGACTACTATGATTAGCAATTCGAGCGAACACATAGAGGCTACTTGATCATTCGCTCAAAAGTTCTGTGTTCACACTGTTGAGTTGGGCGAACGTAATGCGAAGACAAAGACACAGATTAACGCAAATTTAAGATTTTAATCTATATAATAGATCATGTAAAGCACTTTCACAAGGTAGTTGTTATTTATTCCGGTCACATCTGGTTAAGTGTTATATTTGGGGCTGATTAAGTATTGGAAGAGATCGATTTGACAGTTGTAGCTGATCTATGCATTTGATAAGGGGAGAAATCAATCTATCTATCTGTCTGTCTATCTCTATCTCTATCTAACTATCTAGCTGTGTGTGTGTGTGTGTGTGTGTGTGTGTGTGTGTGTGTGTGTGTGTGTGTGTGTTTGTTTTTGTGTATGTGTGTGTGTGCGTGTGTTTGTGTAAGGGAGGAAGATGTAAAGCAGAGATATGCACTTACGAATGTGTACATACGATTCTTTTCGTGCTACACTCACAACTACAGTCGCTAGATGAATACACATACAAATATACACATAGACACAAACACACACATACACACACACACGCACTTACACGCACACACACACACACACACACACTCGCACGCACACACATGTATTCATGTACATATAATAGAAATTTAAGCAAAAACATAATAGACATAAGGAATATAAAAATTAATTCGTGGGTATTCGTACATATACTTATATGTATGTAAATATCCATACATGCATACATACATACATACACACACACACACACACACACACACACACACACATATATATATATATATATATATATATATATATATATATATATATATATATATATATATATATATATACATATATATATATATGCATATATATATCATATGTACATATATTTACACACACATACACAAATATATGCATATATATACATATATATATATATTTAAATATATATATATATATATATTTAAATATATATATACATACATACTACATATATATATATATATATATATATATATATATATATATATATATATATGTGTGTGTAGTATGTATGTGTATATATATATTTAAATATATATATATATATGTATATGTGCGTGTATCTGTGTGTGTGCATGTATACACAAAATGCACAAATACCCATACATTCTAGTTTGTATTGAAATCCTCGGTATGACGAGCATCACAGCAAAATATTGTTTCGTTGACAACACGGTATTATGAATGAAAAAAAAAAAGATTCCTTTATATTTCATGAACAGGAATTCTTCATTCGGTTCCTGTTCATGCTGGATATATGCATATATGAAGGAAATGTGGATACGTGTATACATAACGAAATGTCATTGCAAGATCTCAGTTTGTGTGTCTCTGGAATAAGTGCAACAATGCTACAAAGAAGTATTGGGTATCAGTCTTTGGAATTCTTCAGTTGGAAACGATGGTTTTGTAATTGTTTAGAACTTATTACCGTGTATGGCACGAAATACGTTGGCGATTCCTGTCAACGTACTTTTGTCATTCACTTCGGCGTGTTGAATACCATTCAAAGTTACAAAGTTACTGATCTCTCAATACACGGAAGTCCTAACCATTGACGTCCATTCGTATATACAAACACACACACACACACACACACACACACACACACACACACACACACACACACACACACACACACACACACACACACACATACTCTCTCTCTCTCTCTCTCTCACACACACACACACACACACACAGGATTTTATATACACAGCTGAAAGAGGTACTAATAGTTTCATGCTTTTATGATACATGAATAGGCATATTTATAAAATTCGACATGCATCTTAAAGCAACTATTCAGGCCCTGTTTCTCTTTCTTTCTCTCTCTCACTATATATATATATATATATACATATATATATATGCATATATATATATACACACACACATATATATATATATATATATATATATATATATATATATATATATATATATATATATATATATATATATATATATGTATATATATATATATATATATATATATATATAGATAAATATATAAATAGATAAATATGATTTAGGGAAAAACGATAGATTCTTTCCTATGAATTTTTTCACGATAACTACTTGATAAATTCTTATATAAGAGTTTATCCTATTATTGTATTAATTATATATATATATATATATATGTGTGTGTGTGTGTGTGTGTGTGTGTGTGTGTGTGTGTGTGTGTGTGTGTGTGTGTGTGTGTGTGTGTGTAAAAAACGATATTAAGCTGCTGTAGTAGATACTTAAAAAGAGATCTGTTTAGTCCAAAGGTGATGCACATTTACCTAAGATATTTAACGAAGTATTTATATTCTGAGAAGGGCTCAGATTTCTTGTTAAGGTAAACCGGAGTATTTATTTCAATATAAAATATTTTTCATCAGTGCGTCGTCCATCATTTTACACCAGTTGTATGTGTTCGGCTTAGCACCTGAATTTATTTAGTTACTGCACTGATCTATACTTCGTACTTTGCAGCGAGCGCTGCATATATTTAGGCAAATCCAAGGAAGTACGCTTTCCGCTATTTATGAATGAAGACATGTGATTTATTCGTGATAATTTGTTGCGTGCACTATAGCTTGTATACAACACAGCTGTTTCACCGTGCGTTCGCTGCTCTTTTCCTCGTGTAGCTTCCCGCATAGGATTGTGTCAGCTGAAATGTAATGAAGCTTTTCAGAATAAGAGTAGAGATGAAGTTAATAATGAAATATTACCTATTTCTGAATTTCTTTTAGTGGTTGACAAGTTGGAATCGTTTATCTATTAAGGCCAGACATTATTTAATTGTGTCTCAAATTGCTGTCTGGGGAATTAGTGGCTGCGTTGAGATGAATTATATGAAGTGACAAGTCTCGCCTTGGTGCGGAAAGTGTGGCTTGGTATTGTAATAGAAATCGCTAAAAATAACAATATAGAATGAACGATTATGGAATCTGAGAAGAACACATACATAAGCCGCGTGTGGGTGTCTGTATGTGCGTTACGTTCGAATATACAAGTGTGTAATCATGACTTTCCGTATTGTAATATATATTTCTATTCCAAATACTCATTTCAGAACTTGTGATATATATATATATATATATATATATATATATATATATATATATATATATATATACTTATCTATAAAAAGATGTCTTACATAGATTTTAGACGAATAATTTAATCACTTCTACAATTGAATCTTTTTACTTGTTTCGGTCATTGGACTGCGGCCATGCTGGGGCAACGCTTTGAAGGGGTTCGTCGAAGAAATGGAAACCAGTATTTATTTCTAGGTCTGGTACTTATTCTATCAGTCTCGTTTTGCCGAACCACTGGTTTGTGGAAACGTAAACAAGCCAATACTGGTTGTCAGCACACACACAGACACACCCACACACTCACTCGCCCCCCCCCCCCCCACGCATACATACATACACACAAACACGTACACATATGTAAAGGTATGTGTGTGTGCGGATGTGTTGAGAAAGAAAGAAAGAGAGAGAGGGAGAAGACAAAGAGAAAAAGAGAAACAGAGAGAGGCAGAGAAATTGGGAGGGAAAGAAAGAATTGTAGTTGGCTGGTTGTATGTAAAATCTGTAATATGTTGGTCTCTTGAAATAGCTACTGCTATCACGGCTACCATCACCACCACCACCACCACTGCTACTAACAGCAACAACAAGAATGATAATAGCAATGATTAATAAGATCGATAATACTAACATGGTGACACGCACGCCTAGTGAAAACTGGCGATATGTCTATATACAGAAACGTCTGCAAACAAATTATCAATTTTCATGGTGTACAATAAAAATATTCTATAGAATGTATACACGTATAATATCATGTAATCTTTATCCAGAAATGGATTTCTCCCACACAAGAACTTACTTTTGTTTTTCTTTCACGATATTTATATTGTTATATTGTATCAACCGACACAGCCTGTTGTCAAGACGCTACAATCATTTTTTGTAGGCATTGTAAATGTTTTCATACAGCCTTATCAGTTTTTATTCAGTAGCTGCGGCTGTTGCTTTTCTTTTTTCGTTAAAGAACGAGGCCGACACTTAGAAGGTTAACATTTTCCATTCAATTCTATTCTGCAATCAAACGACAAAAAAAAAAAAAAAAAAAAGACTGTAAAGTGCCATGCGATGCTTGTTTCGTTTCAATGGACTCCGAGTTCAAAGCACATTACACTGAGTTTTGCCGTTCGCCGTTGAAAGGTGACGAGCGACGTACCCTGGTCATCGAATGGAGTGATTCTTTCCTCAGTCGTTGCCTCTGTCTCGCTGTCTCAAGCTCACTTTGTCTCCTCTTTGTTTCTCATACATGTCAACGGTTATCTATACCCCCATATATGTATGTATGGATGTATGTAGGAATGTAAAAATGTATGTATATATGTATATATGCATATATATGTGTATATATGTATACATGTATATATAAATGTATCTTTATATGTATGGATATATCTATATGTAAGTATAAATGTATATATATGTGTGTATGTATATATAAATGTATCTTTATATGCATATATATATAAGTATAAGTAAGTATAATTGTATATATATACACACATATATATATATACGTATGTGTATGTATATATACATATACAAGTATGTATATCTAAATTTGCATACATATGCATTTATATATATATGTGTGTATATATATATATATATATATATATATATATATGACCCTCCATAAATCCTAAGTTTTAATTTAGAATTTATGGGAGCAACTGCCGCGAGGCTATAGTTGAAGACACCTGCCCAAGGTGCCATGCAGTGGAAATGAACCTGAAGCCATATGGTTCGTAAGCAAGCTACTTATCATACAACGCAGCCACTCCTGCGCCGTACATATATATATAGAGAGACACACACATGTATATATATATATATATATATATATATATATATATATATATATATATATATATATATATATATATATATATATATATATATATACATATATATGTGTGTGTGTATGAGTAAATAAGCACATGGTTCAAATAGGTCTCATTGGTATTTAAATTATTAGCCTATTCATGGTGTTGATGTTGATGTGTATAATGTCACTTATGACTGAGCATCATTCTACGGAAAAAGAAAGCTCCTCCCGGGATCATTCCGTGTTTCCATGGCAATCGACGTTTATATTTTATTACCCATGATATTGTGTCAGCTAAAGAAACCTCATCTATTATTTGCTGCAGATTGATCGATTATAAGTTGGCTCTCAGGTTTCAAATTATTTGGCAATAATAAGCTATAAGAACTCAGCTTTTTATATATTATTCTCTTCTGACGCTATTCATCTTGCGATGAAAAGAGAAATTACCGAAAAATCTGTTAAGGATAGCGATTTGCTAGAAATGGAAGTCATCTTGGATAAATGCTGAGCAATGTTTCATTCCGACTTTGACAGTCGGTATTCCCTTTTCGACTGATTCAAATATATTTATATATCTTTTTATTTTGCATTTGGCAGCTTCTGTTATGTCAAATTCTAATTTAAAAAATCAATTTAAAATTTCGGTTAAACGCAGAAGCAATCTTATACAGGAAGACGGAGTGAGAGCGACTGAGAATGTTTGTATGTACACACGTATATGCATATACATACATACATACATACATATATATATATATATATATACATACATACATATATATATATATATATATATATATATATATATATATATATATATATATACATATATATATATATATATATATATATATATATATATATATATATATATATATATATATATATATATATATATATATATACAGAGAGAGAGAGAGAGAGTATAGCATAATACAGTACAATCAGTAAGTTGTCATAATTGGACATTTTCGAACATATATAAGTATATGTGTGTGTGTGTATATATACCAAAGATTACATATATATGCACATATATTCGTACACGCATTCACGGAAACATACGTACACACATATTACAGCAGCTTTCTGATGTTGTGTACAACATCATAAGGTATTCCTTAAATAACATTCCAATATTTTAGAATTAATTCTCTTTTATTTATTAGAATTGAAACACGTTTTTATGGCACAAACAACCATAAAAATT
>NC_142945.1:51099880-51117380 GCF_046866305.1 Octopus bimaculoides | reverse complement strand
TCTGATAGATATTTTGCTGGCTTTTATGGCGGTCACAGAGAAGCGCCTAAATCGATTTTGTTGTCATTGTTGTCTACGCTATCGATTTTCTTAGCATTGCTTTTGTTTTTCTGTTATTGTTACTTGTAATTACTTTTATTGATGTTGCAGTTGTTATTGTCGCCGGCGTTGTAATTTTTGCTTTTGTTCTTGTTATTATTGTTTGCGGTTACTTTTTTTTTGTTTGTTTTGGTTTAGCAGGATTTCGCACATCTTTATGTTCTGAATTCAAATTACGTCCAGGTCGACTTTACCTTTCAGAGCTTCTGGGTAGATAAAATAAAAACCAGTAATATGCTGGGTGCCGATGTAATTTATTATGACCCTCCCCTAAAATTTCACGCTTTGTGCCTCTAATCGAAAGAGTTTATTTTTAAAATTTACTTGCTGTTTTGCTGATGTTGCAGTTGTAATTGTCCTGGACACTGTTGTTGTTGTCATTCTTCTTGTTGTTGCCGTCAGTAAGACACCAAGTGGCAGAATCGTTAGCACGCCGGACAAGCTTAGCGGCATTTTGCTCATCTCTACGTTCTGAGTTCAAATTCTGCCGAGATCGACTTTGAGTTTCATTCTTTCAGAGTCGATAGCATACGTACCTCGTCCCCCTCCTCGTAAACCTATATCCTAATGTATAATATATTATATATTAATGATATGTATATATATATATATATATATATATATATATATATATATATGTATGTATGTATGTATGTATGTATATAAATATATGCGTATCTGTACGTATGTATATATGCATATATATATGTATGTGTATGTATGTATACATATATGTATGGATGTATATATATGTATGTTATATATAGCAAAATAATTGAGATTCAGGTGAATTAGGTACTTGAGTTGAGGCATCAAACATTTGTGTGGTATCATCTGTACAATTTCAAAATAAGGTGAATAAAATCAAAATAAGCAACAGGAGTGTATATATATATATATAGCTACGTGTTTTTGAGTTTGTCCCCCACCACTACTTAACAACTGGTGCCAATCTGTTTACGTAAAATAGCGGGAATAAGCAGCAGTACTGGAGTGGATTAATTCAGTAATAATATATCAATCCTATGCACCAGCTTGGCCGCAATCTATTAACTGAAACATATAAAAGGAAACAAAAAAAAGAAAAAAGATATATATGAATTTGAAAGTGCTATCTAAGACAATAACCTAAGCTCGAAACACAAAAGTTTGTCTGGTATGTCGATCTTGTTTTTGATTCCACCAGAAAGAAAAGAAGGAAATAGATTTATAAATTACGTTTGAAATAACAAGAACAAAGAATTTTTATCAGTCTAGTTTGCTATGAAATCTCATGAAAATTGCAGCCGTCTGAACAGGCAAATAAATATCATTAGATAGACTACAGCAATTAAAAATCAAACAACCTACAGCGATGAGAGAAGCTATTACACGAAGAGAAGATAAAGTAAACGGCTGATATTTTTGAAGTATTAAACACATGCAGACTCAGCTCACAAACATTCACCTACATATGTGCTATAAATATATGATTATAAGGGCAAAGATTTTCTCCGATTTACAGACTTCTCTGAAGTGCTCAAGATATTAAACCTTAGGCGTTAGAATAATGTAGAAGAATCAAAGTTAGGCAAATCACATATCTATATTTCTTCAGCCCTTGACCCAGCAGGCGTGAATTTCCCCGAAAGTATATTCAATACATCAAACAATCGATATATATAAATAATCAATATATTAAAAATATACATATAAAATATATAAATATACTGATATATACATTAAAAATACAGTGAAAAAATAAATACATATGTATGTCGACTTACAGATTATAAAACAAAGTCATAAAAAGAATCAACAATCTATATATTAAGACCCAAAATATCACACTATAAGCCACCCAGAATTTATAGGAATTATTAATGTTCTCTTCATGAGCAATCCAATATAACAGAATATTATAAGACTAGAAAACGAGGAATCCTTTGGTACGCACGGCCCTTTTCTCTACATGTTAAATCTTTTCCTAAATTATTTTTTAAAATTTTGTAATCAAACTTTCCGCATCATCATAGATATCACTATATCTTCAACAAATCGTCAGTGAAATTGTCTTACTGCACTACACTAGATTTAGGAAATATAATAGCCTCTATTAATAGATATAAAATTCAGCTTCAGTCTAATATACACCCGAGCCTTTGCACAGCATTCCATATTAGTTCACTCACCCACTCACTCACATACACATATACATGCACACATATTAACCTGTATTTTTCATATCAGAAACTTTTAAACCATCCACGTGTAGCCTTCCAATAAATTTCTTTTTTATTTTTCCTATTAACTTCTTTCAATTATTTCTGTTAACCTTGTCTCTTCCTGTTTATCATAAGCGTTTTTCTGCACTTCTTCTGTTTAAGTATGTTCCAAGCTTTACAACTTTTGACGATTCCAGTAATTTTCCTCCAGTTCAAAGTTGAGCAGTCTGTAAATGATAATTCATTCTGTTTAGCTTACAATTAGCTGTTGCACATCTTAAGAGTTTTCTTTTCTCCAACTGAATGTTTCACCTGCTCGCTTCTCGTAATTCGTATTGAATTATTCATATACTGAGATATTTTACGCATCTAATATCTCTCTCCTTCTGTTTCACTCCCTCTCTCTCTCTCTCTCTAGCGTTCCTTATATATATATATATGTATATATATATATATATATATATATATATATATATATATATATATATATATATATATATATATACACACACACATATAACTTCTTATTAATTGAAACAATCGTAAGAAGAGGATAAATGAAGTTGAAAATGCAGAAATATATTAGAATTAGTTAGAATTTAATTATATTTTAAAATATAGAAAAACACGTGTTGGCAAAGGACAGAGCCATGATCAATGTGGGCTGATGATCCGTTCCCACTGATACCTCCAGTGTCGTGCACATGCGGACTCGGACATCTAAGGGCAACAAAGAACCTGTTATTGTTGCCTGATTGGAACCTATCATATTGAATTACTATAAATACATTTTACGTTATGGCAATGCAGGCCTAGAGATGTTATCTTTAATCTATCGATTTAAAACCATTAAATTCAATAATTAAATTTATAGTAAAACCTTAAACGTCCTTAATAGCATAATCGATTATATTATATAAATACGTTTGTGGTTTAAGATCATATAATGTTATGCCGCATTACAATATTGTAAACTATAATTAAATAAAATAATATTATAAGTAAGATAAGAATTAGAAATTAAATATATCACAGGCCTGTATATAACCCGATAATAAGTTTTCCATAATTAAATACACGAATGTATAAGATTAGTTTCATAACAAAAGAAATCCATAAGGAGTATTTTTTTCTCGTTATCTCAGAGCTCTTTTTATATGGATTTAGTCAGAGTTATTAGAGATGAAACAGAGGAATGTGTGAGAACAGTAAGACGCAGCTGCACAGTGGGAACGGGGCTTGTTCCAATATTTGTGTATCGATTCTAACCGAATCATAAAGTTAACCTACTATTTGTAATGGTCCGTATGTATCTAGATACCTTAGAATCTCTGCTGCTAAACTGGGCCTAGCAAATGTGTCTGTGTGATTTACATGCCATCGGGAAGAACGTTTCTCAACATATGAAGCTATTAATAGCGCTTAAATGCATGTACTGTGCCGTTTAAAATAGGTGGATGATAAAATACATTTTTTTTGTTGACTTTTCTATCACGGAACAGTACATTATATCTATCTGTCTATCTATCTATCTATGTATCTATCTATCTATCTATCTATCTATCTATCTATCTATCTATCTATCTATCTATCTATATATATATATATATAATTACGTGTTGTGAGATATCGATAAACGTCGTTAAATTGTGGTTATGCTGTTAATGTTCCTATCCAAGTTAGTTATAACCGTGAGACAAGCTCATATAAACTAAAATACTGTACACAAAAGCGAGTACACACTCACTCATTCTCCCACAGGCTCAAGTATAACGGCACATGAGCCTGTGGGAGAATGAGTGAGTGTGTACTCGCTTTTGTGTACAGTATTTTAGTTTATATGAGCTTGTCTCACGGTTATAACTAACTTGGATAGGAACATTAACAGCATAACCACAATTTAACGACGTTTATCGATATCTCACAACACGTAATTATATATATATATATATATATATATATAGATAGATAGATAGATAGATAGATAGATAGATAGATAGATACATAGATAGATAGATAGACAGATAGATATAATGTACTGTTCCGTGATAGAAAAGTATAACGGCACATAGTCAGATATGCAAATAATGTACTCCTTTGAAAATACTTTTATTATTAGATTGTAGATAGTTGAGCGTAATTAAGATAATATTCTTTTCTACTCTAGGCACAAGGCTCGAAAATTTTGTGGAGCGGGGCCAGTCGATTAGATCAACCCCGTTACACAACTGGTACTTAATTTATCGACATCCGAAAGGATGAAAGGGAAAGCTGACCTCGGCGTAATTTGAACTCAGAACGTAACGGAAGACGAAATACCGCTAAGCATTTCGCCCGGCCTGCTAACGTTTCTGCCAGCTCGCCGCTCTAATTAAAATAATATTAACAGAAATATCCTAGCATGTCATCAAACGAAGATTACTTCACGATATCTGACATGTATCCTGCGTAGCATTTGCAGAATTGCGGAATTGCTGAATTGCGGAATAGCTGAATTGCGAATTTGAATAATTGTATCACTGCAGTGAAACTGCAGTGAAAAAACAAACATTTTGATCTTGAAGCATTAATTCTGTTTGGCAATCGAACAAGTTAATCAATCCATTCTATTTAATCTAGTTCTGTCTAATTACCGACCGTATGTTAAGAAGTAGTTATTTCAGAACTAAAGCCAATTGTTGTCTTCATTTAATGACGTTTCTAACTTATACGATGCCAATATCTCAAGTATGTCTGTGAATGAATTATCAACAAGAATACACGATTGGCTTACTGTCAATAATGTTACTTCAATAAAACTGTGTCGATGGTAATTTGTCAAAGAAATCGTATTATCAAAATTCGTATACAGAAACAATGCATACAGACACGTGTATTTTTAAATATTATTATTTGTGACCTAGTGGAATTAAACCTATAAAGTTATAAATAAGTGATTTTTAAAATTTTGTATGTTATCGAATGCTTGTAGTGGCCTCTCATTAAAATAGCCTAGTTTTGAACCTTTGCATATAACCATTTCAATACAGTAATCTTTAAAATGTCTAAATACACTTTTATTCCACATCTCTCTTGCGTTTACAAGGATTTAGGCAGCGGAAATCCTAAAGTGTGAATCTAGTGCCGCCAAGTTATTATGGATTTAAAAGCCCATAACTCCGAAATTATTTCAACTTGAAAGCTGAAATTTCAGATATACCATTTCTGCATTGCATTGAGTCAGCACACCAAGTTTGGTAAACACTTGAGCAGGCGTTATGAACCTCACTAAAATTTTGCATGATTAGTATATTTAATCATATATTTGTACAGTATTTTAATAACTACATTCAATAAAAATAGCTTTGTTACGCTGATTTCAGTGCACAACTTACTGATTAGGTTTTAAGCAGGCATTGTGCTTCTTCTTGGGTCCTTTGATGTTTCTATTGTGGTTCTTTAATAATTAAGGAAATTTCGTTCCATACTGGTACAGAATTTTGTTTTATGCACTTATTTTTAGCCATTCCTGAATTTGAGGATTATCCTTTCATTGGGTTATATTTTCTAAAATTTAGAGAATCCCTAGTTTTCATTTTTTCTACCCTTTGGCATCGAATATTATAGAAGTAGATTTGAAGAAGATCTTGTCCTTTACGTGGTTCTTTCCACAGAGAGACTCAGCAATTCAGATTCGTACTGTCACTAGTTGGAAGAATTAAATGCATTGATCCACCTGAAGCGCTCAGCACCTGCTAATTGTAAGGGCATTGTCATTTATCTAGACAATGTCTGACAGCACATTTAATCGAAAATGCAGAATCGTCAAAGAATCAGGCAAAATGCTCAGTAGCGTTTACTTCGGCTCTTTACTCAAATACCACCGAGGCCATCTTTGCTTTTCATCCTTTCGGTGTCGATAAAATTAAATACCAACCAAGTAGTGGCATCGGTGTGAACGACTACCCACTCGCGCTAACATTCCCTGGCCATGTACCAAACTTAGAAACACCCATTTCTATAGATAACAGCATTATGAATGATGTGTTTGGCCAGGGCGATGAAGCATTTCAATGGATTTTCTCAACAGTTCAGTTATGTTTTTGAAAATACTGCAACGAACCTTGAAACTCACCAGGAAGCACCATTTGAAGACTACCATTCGGTCTACTGATTCCTAGTAGTTATTGGACAAAGAATAGAGGTGCAGAGTATAATCAATCAGACTAGGCATGTAAGTGTGTGTGTGTGTGTGTGTGTGTGTTTTGTTTTCGTCAAAACAGGACTACAGAAAGCAACCGGTTACTTCGGAGGGATGTGAAATCAGAACGTAATGAATTCTGCGAAGATATTCCTAACGAACTGTATTACTAAATATTTCTACCGCCACCCCAAGCTAAATAGCTAATATCTGAAGACAAAACTGAAATAGATAACAGAAAGTAGTGCCAAGCGAGAGACGAGAACCGTAGATAATATCTCATCGGCCGAAATTCACATAAACCAATCATCCCTGTACACAGCACTGCAATTTATATTACAAGATTTCCCCCCGGCTTTGTGACAAACATTAACGCTTAGGCCATTAATAACGGCAATTTTATCAGCTATAAACCTATAATTTTATCGGTTTTACTAATGCGAAAATCTTGTTAGATATTTTATTTAATTTTTTATATGCAGAAAGATACTTTATTCAGAATCGGTGGTTTAATTAATTTCCAAGAGGAATTGGTTAACATTAAATCTTAGTTATTAATCCAGATAGAACTGCATTTCGCTGTTATGTGAGAGCACAGGCGCACACATACATGTATGCAACTTGTGTGTTTGTATGTAAGAAGTATAGTTGAACTGGTCAATAATTGAGATGACAGTAAATTTCCTATCATCGGCATTATAGTAACGTCTCATTGTCTCCGAACATTCATTTTGTCTGGTTTAGTCCGCCGCTGTATACATGCACACACACACACACACACACACACACACACACACAGACACACACACACACACACACATATATATATATATATATATATATATACAATTTCCGTCTACCAAATCCACTCACAAGGCATTGGTCGGCCGGAGGCTACAGTAGAAGACACTTTACCCAAGGTGCCACGCAGTGGGATTGAACCCGGACCATGTGGTTGGTAAGCAGGCTACTTACCACACAGCCACTCAATAAAATAAATATGTAACATGTGGTATAATTATAAACAGAGCAAATTTTATACAGATAGGGGGTATGACAGATAGATAGATAGTTAGATAGATATGTATGTATGAGTCCTTGTGTCTGCGTTTGTGCCCCACAGGCGCTTGAGAACCGGTGTTGGGGTGCTTTCGTACCTGTAAGCTAATGGTTCGGCAAAAGAGACGTATAGAAATCCCAAGCTTAAAAGTAAAATATGCACTGGTGTTAATTCCCTCGACTAAAATTCCTCAACGCGGTGCCCCAGCATGGCCACAGTCTAACGACTGAACGAAATACACCGAAGAAGTTTAAAAACTAATGTAACTGTAATGAATGTTGCCATGGTGATTGTTCGGAAATATTACATTGATATACTTTAACGAGGTTGACTTAGATAAACAATCTCGTTTGTTTTTATTTATATAAGTTTACTTATAACAGTTAGTCTTGTGGATTATATTATTATGTTGTCAAATAAGTAAACTGAAGAAGAGGAAGGAGGGAAAGGTGGAGGAGGAAAAAGAAGAGAGAGGAGAAGAACAGGACTGTAGTAGGAGAAGTGAAGAAAGAAGAGAAGGAGTATGCGGAAGGCGAGGAGGAGGAGAAGAAGAGGAAGAAAGATACAAACGAAATAGAAAAGCAATGATGATGATGATGATGATGATGATGATGATGATGATGATGATGATGATGATGATGATGATGATGATGATGATGATGATTCAACAAAGACGCAAGAAGTAGAAGGAGACGGAGAAGAAAAACTATAAAGAAGAAGAAGAAAAAGAAGAAGAAAAGAAGAAGAAGAAGAAGAAGAAGAAGAAGAAGAAGGAGAAGAAGACGGAGATGAAGAAGAAGAAGAAGAAGAAGAAGAAAAGAAGAAGAAGAAGAAGAAGAAGAAGAAGGAGAAGAAGAAGAAAAAGGACATACACCTGCAAATATATATTAAAAAGTTTAGTCGCCATTGAAAAATCGAAACAAAAATGTCTGGCTTCTAAAGTTGTACATTTCTTAATCAGTCATGTTTAACCGAAAGAAAACCGTCTGTCTAAATATGGCGGACAAAATAGCATGATTGAGTTGATATGAAACGTTTGTTTGGAAATATTAAATATGTCCTTTTTACATAGTTTATTGAATCAGCCGTCAAAACTGGTTGGATGTGATTGAAGTTAAAAGGTGCCGGAAAAATTATTCAAATAGTTAAAAAAGAAAAAAAGAAAGGAAAAAAAAAAGAAAAAGAAAAATGAACATTTCAGCTCTAAGTGGAAGAAACTTGCTCGAGGAACCGGAAAATAACTTCTGCATAATGTTTGCTATTCTGTGTTACATTGGAAGTTCCCCTGGTGTTAAAAACGAAGACATTTGCTAACGTTGGAGGGTAAAAAATCAGCAGTACAATAATGATGATGATGATGATGATGATGATGATGATGATGATGATGATGGTGATGATGATGATGGTGATGATGATGATGATGATGATGAAGATGATGATGGTGGTGATGATGATGATGATGGTGGTGGTGATGATTGTGATGGTGGTGGTGGTGCCACTGATTGCAATGATCATGTTATGATGATGAGGATGATGATGATGATGATGATCATGTTATGATGATGATGATGATGAGGTTGGTGTCGGTGATGGTGGCGGTGGTGTTGGCAAAAAAGTGACGCTGTTGCTGGTGATAGTGATGATGAAGATAATTATCGTTGTGTTGGCGGTGGTGGCGGTGGTGGTGGTGGTGGTGGTGGTGATTGGCGATGACGAGAGCGAAGGTGTCGACGTGGTTCCTATGATGATGATGATCATCGTCACCACCATCGTCATGGTGGTGACGATGACGTCGAGGACGTCGACAACTTCGAAGGTGATGATGATTATGATGATAGTGATAATGATGACGACGACGATGATGAGGATGACGAGGAAGCTGAGGGGGAAGGTTGTGATGGTTACGAGAAGGCATTAGTAGACCCACAAGATTCAAATTCTCCACACTTTTGTATATTGTTCATTTTTGAGTGGTGGTACAGTAGTAGTAGTAGTAGTAGTAGTAGTAGTAGTAGTAGTTGTAGTAGTAGTAGTAATAGTAGTAGCAGCAGTAGTGGTTGTTGCAGCAGCATTCTTTTTTTCTTTGAACGAACTCTTCGTATTGAATTAGATTTTCATTTGGCTTCGAGACATGAGCAAGAAGGCAATTGGAAAATAAATTACTACTACTACTACTACTACTACTACTACTACTACTACTACTACTACTACTACTACTACTGCTGCTGCTGCTGCTGCTGCTGCTTCTAGTCTTTTTGCTGTTGCTGCTGTCCCTGAATTTGATACACGTGCAGCTGATAATAATAGTTTCAAAGTTTTGCCACAAGGGGATAAAGACGATTACATCAACCCCAGTGCGTAAGGCCGCAAATCTTTTGTAACAGTCCTACTGGACACTCTATTCCAATTTCCTTTATATTCCTCTTGATGCCTTCTGCTACTGTTCCCAACGACCCAACAATAATTGGTACTATCTTCACCTTCTTCATTTTCCATAGCCAGGCTATTTCGTATTTAAGAGGGGTATATCCATTTATCTTTTCACCTTCTTTCTTGTCTATTCGTGGGACAAAGGGGCATGCAACATAAACTATATGGCATATATTGTGAAACTTGTTCTCTACCACTAGGTCCGCTCTGTTATGCTCTAGCACCTGATCTGTTTGGATTGGGAAATCCCAGAGGATGTTGCTAGTCTCCAACTCTGCCAATCTCTTCGGATTGTACTCGTACCACGTGGCGGTGAGTTTGCAGACTCGTTAGCAGTATTTCGCCCGTCGCTACGTTCTGAGTTCAAATTCCGCTGCGGTCGACTTTGCCAATCATCCCTTAGGGGTTGATAATATAAGTACCAGTTGAACACTTGGGTCAACTCATCCTCACATCCCCCAAGCTACCCTAGTGCAAAAAAATTGAAATAATAATAATCATTATTATTATCTTTCATCTTTTCGATGTTGATCAAATAAGTACCAGTTTAATGCTGGGGCCCAAGTCATCGACTAGTTCTCTCTCCACAAAGATTCAGACCTTGTGCTTTCAATACAGACGATTATGATTAAGACTACTACTACTACTATCATTATTATAGCAACAGGTTGGCGTAACTTTCTGTAGATGAATGATCTCTCAGAAAGAATGTGTAGTTGTTGAAATATTTTGCCATTAAAATGTCTTCTATAACAAATCTCGTTGTTTTCCTTTACCTTATCCATTATAGCAATGGAGTTACCGATCTTGCTTTCCTTTGAGTTGCGAAATGTAACGTATTCTGGTACGGTGCTACGTGCACGATGAACAAACAACATATCGAGAGTATATCCGCTTGAAATATTGGATATTGATCACTCACAGAGACGCTCCAGCCTTTTTAGCACTTGTGCTGACCACGCTCTCTCTCTCTCTCTCTCTCTCTCTCTCTCTCTCTCTCTCTCTCTCTCTCTCTCTCTCTGCCCCTCTTTCATTTCTATCACTGATATAGCGGCTTCTCTTCTTTGGAGTTGACTCGTTTTTGCCAAATCTAATCAGATATTCGAGATCCACATATCTCTTCATTTCTTGTGAAGCTTTGTTGCGCCTAACACTCCATGTCAAATGCTAGTTACAAGCTCAAATGTTATTCTTTATAGAACAACGTCCTTCTGCAATTTCTTCTGTACTCTCACTTCCTGAAGTTATTGATGTTATTACCTGTAAGCGAAACAAGGTGTCTGCCATCGGCAAATACAGGCAGGTAATATAAAAAGGAATCCAATGGCAGGCCCTTTCTGTAGATGGATGATCTGTCAGAGAGAATGTGTAGTTGTTGAGTGACGGTGTTAAAATAACACATATGGAGACTGTCGTATGTATCTCTCTTTATTCTGTTTGATTTATAGAATCTTACCTTCTCTGTTATTGCTTTGTTGTATAGTTTTCCTGTATCAACCTTAGCTTTAGAAAATATCTCCAATTCTTTTTGATAGAAATGTGTTTCCTGAATATGTAGATTGTTGGAAATCAATATTGAAATCAATATTCTGCCATATTGACTTCTGTGATAATACGTTTGCAAATCTAACATGTATACGAGGTAAAATATCGACTTCGTTATAGAAAATGTAGTTACATGCAGTCTCGGACGACAATGTAAGGCAACTAATCCGTTTCTGAGACAAGCGATTTTCTTGAAAAACATTGCTTTACTTTAAGAAATTGGATTAAATGTTTATTCTTTCTGCTTTCATAATATCAATATTCTTTTCAGTCTTTCATATCATACCTAATTCTATAGTGACAGAACATCGGGTAATTCCAAAACGCATTAGTATTTGGCTGATATCAAAGAATTATCTATTGTGAAAAAAAACTACCAAAGGGTTTTATTTCATTTTCTTCTGAAGCTATTTTGTTCTTCACGTATTTGCATATTGCTTGCTCTGTTCACTTTAAATTTAATTATCTCTATCTATTAATATAAATTGGTCATTATTTACATTATTTCCATTTGACGGATATTTGTCCTCATCTTATTTGGTGTTGACACGTTTCGGCTGATATACCCTCCAGGCTTTATCAGGTGTCTTGGGAGAAATTTCGAACCTGGGTTTTAATTCCTAATGTATTTTTCGATGTTGTTGTTGTTGTTATTATTATTATTATTATTATTATTATTTTATGTTTGACTTTTGTTTTGCATTTGTACAAGTTGGATCCAAGTCTCACCCAGAGACCTCAAGAGACAACATTATTATTATTATTATTATTATTATTATTATTATTCATGTCACTGCCTGGAAACGAACTCGGAATCTTGGGGTCAGTAGCCCGGGCTCTTAACCAGTACGCCATATACCACGGTCATATAGCGTACTGGTTAAGAGCGCGGGCTACTAACACCAAGATTCCGAGTTCGATTCCAGGCAGTGACATGAATAATAATAATACTAATAATAATAATAACAATAACAACAACAACAACAACAACAACAACAACAACAACGAAAAATACATTAGAAATGAGAACTCAGTAATTCTGTGGAAAAAATGACAGGAACGTCACGTCTGGATTACGTTGAAGTAGGTCTGCCCGATCAGATTTGGGCGTGGGTTAAATAAAACGGCAACAAGAACAGCCGAAACGATAACAACATCAATAATAACAGAGAGAGCATGAAAAATAACAAACGTGTTTGGGTTCTTTAAAATGAGTCTACTCCATCAAATATGTCAGATATTGACATTCATAGCGATCAAGCGAAAACGAAAGAGATCAAAGAACAGTAAACAATATAAGTTTGATTTAAAGTAATATAACCAAAAATAGATTGAAATTATACGCAGTTACAGGCGCAAGTTTTATATAAGCAAACACATCAATGAGAACCAGACAATCTCATGGGTGAGATGATAGAGATCTGTATAAACAAGGCAAACATATATTTAGATATATCACATATTAAAAGCACAAAAGAGATATCAGATATCAGAACAGAAAGAAAGTAATAGAAAAAAACAAAAATGGAAGCAAAACGCAACAACTGAAACAGAAATACTAATGGGAACATAAGAGAGCCCCGTAACACACGCAACGAGACGGTCATTGATAGAAAGTCTCATCTCATCTGACCTGAGGATAAACAAACGCAACAAGAGAAGCAACATGAACAACAACAGCCAATGTAATAGTTGTAAAAGAAGCAATAAGTTGAAATAGTTGTTGGTAATTAAGAACTGAACGCTTTGGCATTTTTCTTACTTTTCATTTCGGAAGTAGCGGTCATTGATGTTATATGTATACATGTTTGAATATATATATCTATATCTATCTATCTATCTATCTATCTATCTATCTATCTATCTATCTATCTATCTATCTATCTACCGTCTACCAAATCCACTCACAAGGGTTTGGTCGGCCCGAGGCTACAGTAGAAGACCCCTGTCCAAGATGCCACTGTAGTGGAATTGAACCTGAAGCCACGTGGTTGGGAATTAACCTTCCTACCACACAGCCACGTCTGAACATGTTTACTTTCTCTCAAGGAAAATGTTGATATACGATATTTTGGCGAAAAAAACTAAAGCAAACAACCGAGCGTAATCTATCACAGCGATGCACAAGAATAGGACAGCGTAGCTAAGCATTGCAAAAGTCACAGGTTTTTCTCGTGTATTTTATATTAACGAGAAATAATTTTAACTAATTCTGATTCAGGAAGTAAACATACTGAGTTATTTTCTCAGCATAATAAACAATGTTTGGCAATTGGTCAGAGGTTGCAGCGGCCACATGGAAATCAATAATAATTCTTCTGTATACCAAATACTGGTTCCATTCTAAACAAATAGAACATCATCTATATAAATACCATTTCTCCAGTGGAGAAATACATTTATTTAAATTGCTAAATTTTTGTGATAAAAATGGATGACAATTTCGTCGTCTGAATAACCAGCGTCTCATTTTTATGCCTCTGCAAATTCAAAATATATCACCAGTGGCTTGTCATTTTACAAATAACTATCGGCTGAATATTTGATATAATTTAGTAAACAATAATTATTTTACTTATTAAATGACCATATTAGTAGAACTAGGAAGACAGCCATGAACTGAACTGTGATAATTTCCAAACTCCTTTTAAGATCTGGGCTGAAATAAACACGAGTGCAGCGTTACTCTCACGTTTCTGGTGCTTCGTTATATAAGTTGAGTTTATATATCATATTTATATATCATATTTATGGTTGATGCTGTTTTGCAGCGAGATAAACATTTATCAAAGAAATTCGTAGAATGTAAAGTTTAAGGATGATTTTGCTTGTGGTGACGGTGAAGAAGAAATGGAAGAAAACAGTAAGACGTTGCCAAACCAACGAAATGAGAATGGAAAGCAGGAGAAGGGGGAGAGAAGTAAAGGACGGAGAAGAAAGAAGAAGAAGAAGAAGAAGAAGAAGAAGAAGAAGAAGAAGAAGAAGAAGAAGAAGAAGAAGAAGAAGAAGAAGAAGAAGAAGAAAAAGAAGGAGAAGAAGAAAAAGAAGAAGAAGATGGAAGAAGAAGGAGGAGGAGGAGAAGAAGAGGAAGAAGAAGAAGAAAAAGAAGAAGAAGAAGAAGAAGAAGGAGGAGGAGGAGGAGGAGGAGGAGAAAAAGAAGAAAAGGAAGAAGGAGGAGGAGGAGGAGGAGGAGAAAAAGAAGAAGAAGACGAAGGGGAAGAAGAAGAAGAAGAAGATGGTGATGATGATGATGATGGTTATGATGATGATTATGATGTTGATGGTAATGATGATGGTGATGACGATGATGGTGATGACGATGATGGCGATGTTGATGACAATAATGGTGATGGTGATGATGGTGATGATGGTGGTGACGAAGAAGAAACTGGAAGATGGAAAAGGATATGAAAAAAGAAGAACAACAACAACAGAGAGAAAGAATTCAATGTGTGTATAGGAATGCGCTTGGTAAATAACTTATAAATTGACATATTTATTGAATTAGTGATATACTTTCCCCAAGTTTCAAGCCAACGTTTAACAAAGTGTCAGCATTTATTGGCTGTTCTTCCAGTGGTGTTTAAACAGTAGAAACTTTATTGTGGAACAGAAGTACGAGTTACCTCACAGCTAACGACAATCGACAGATATTTGTTCATTTCTAGTCCTGAATGGAACTCATCTTTGGAAAATCTTTCCAGTTTACACAGAATGTAATACCAGCCCCTTTTCAGTGTCAGGACCTAATTAGATATTTCGTTATTTTGCTCCGATCTTCTTTTATATACTTTAAGGAATGACGTATGACTAACAGATCTTTATATGCGTACGTCTTCCACCATAGAAATATTTCTGTTCAATGGACAATGCTTACTGCAGTCAAGTGGACTCCTGCATTGAGGTTGGCCTACTGAATAAGAGTGAATAAATTCTATTAATTGTACATCTCATATTCGTTTATACATCAGTTACACATGTCATTATATCATAACTTGATATTGTGTCGACAGCGATACCCCGCGAGAGGCTGCTGATATTTAAAAAAAGTCTTAGAAATTTAGGGTACGCAAATTAGTTTCTATAGGTGTCTATAGCAACTGATTTTTCTTATTGATATAAACAGGTAATTATCATCACACTTCACAGCCTTGATAAATTCTTCCACTCACGTATCAGCCAGCCTTTTTGGCAGAACTAAAGCTAAAATCATGACACTACTTGCCTCTTTCATAAAACAATTTAATTCTTCAAACGCTGGTCTTTTGCCATTTTCTCTCATTCTTCCTTTTCTCCCTCCCATGTTTCTACTTTTCTTAACGCTCCACATCTTTTTCTCACCTCACCCCACCCCAAATTCTCTATTATGCATTACTCTTCATTTGTTCTTGCTCCTGTTCTCGTTGTTCTCTCTCTCTCTCTCTCTCTCTCTCCGCCCTTCGCGAGTTTAACTTTAGCAAATATTTGTTCTTCTCTCCCCGTACAAAAAAATGTCCTTTATATTACATTCCATCCAAGAACCAGATTCTGTTCAGCTAACACTATTACATATCTGAGAATCTATTGTTTCTTAGTTTCGTCTTGCGTATGCTGTTTAGTTTGGTAAGTAAGATATTGACTTAATTTAGGACGCATATGTCGTCAGTCTTATCAGCTATGCACGTTGGTTTCAATATTGGTTTCAAATTTTGGCACAAACCAGCCATTTCGTGGTAGGTGGCTCATTACTCAAGGTACTTAATTTAATGAGTTCGAAAGAATGAAAAGCAAAGCGGTCTTCGGCAGTTTTTGAACTCAGAACGTAAATACAGACGAAAAACCGCGAAACATTTTTGCCGTGCGTGCATAATGGTTCTGCCAACTCACCGCCTTTCAAACAACTCATCTATTATCAATTAAATATAATTCTGTTTATTTACATCCATGTCATTGGTTGATTTGAATCATTTTTCTCCTTTCACTTTATATTTTAAATATAATTACCATATTCCCAAGACGTAGTGTTGGCAGAGTTGTTAAAGCATCTGACACAAACTTCCTTGCGGTGTATTTCCGGTTCATTTACGCAGTAAGTTCACATCAGTCCGGGGTTAATGTTCCCTTTAATCTTTTTCAAAATCAATAACACTCAATACCAATCAAGAACGAGATCGATATAATCGACAGTTGCTCATTCCCTTAATAGCAAATCTACCCTTGTGCTTATATAAGAAATCAATATATTATCATATTACAAGTTTTTTTTGTTTGTTTTCGCTCACACCCATATTCATGTCCCACTGGGTCCCCTCCTCCTACAACTCCCTAATATTCTTTCGCTTTCTCTTCTCTTATTCTTTATTCTCCATATTTCTCTTTCATTTTCATCTGCAACGTAAATGATTAATTTTCCTTTCCTTGAAGTATCTTTCCTCCTACTTCCTCGTTTCTTATTGTTTTAAGATTATTTTACTAGCTCTTACTTTCCCCCACACTTCTCTCCCATTTCTCTTCCTCCCACCCCTCTGTTGTCATAAACTTTCTGACCTCTCTTAATTGATCTACCTCCTTACCTCTTCCTTGTTACAGTTTTCTACCCCAGTACATTCATACTGCACGTTCGCTAGCTCCACCTAATATAATGCTCCCCACCTACCACCTCCAGCTTTATCACAGATTTCATGTTCCAGTCATTTTTCTTGAATTCTCTTGAATTCTCTTATACCCGCCCATTCTCGACCCCCATACTGTACACCTCAATCCATCTCTCTCTCTCTCTCTCTCTCTCCCTCTCTCTCTCTCTCTCCCCCTCTCTCTCTTACTTTCTAAGAAACTTCCAGTCTCTCTTCCTATTACTCATAACATTTCCTTCGACCAATCACCCTCTCTGTATCTACCTCTGTGTTCCACCTCCTCCTCATTTTTCCCCTCCACAATTATTCTCTTCACTACCATTCCATAGTTCTTTCTCCTCCTACTTCTACGACCACAGATCCTAACATT
>NC_142945.1:51079880-51094880 GCF_046866305.1 Octopus bimaculoides | reverse complement strand
TATATCGATCAGTCAATTATCTTAAATATTCGTTTGACTTAATTGTATAACAAGCACATAGTATAAATGCATAGGTGTATTTATGTACGTATTCACGTTATATCTTTTAATGTTGGTGATTTAGTGTTTAATTTTGAGCAGATACCTGCTCGGTGTTAAGGTTGTAAAGAAAATATATTTTATTCCTTCGCTATTTGTCAGGCAACTATTCATATTTTGGCCTTTAAGAAAGGTTTTGCAGACATTTTAATTGTCCCCGATATCGTATATGGGTTGATGAATCACAGAATATCTATGCCTGAGTGAAAATATATTTCATTCAAGCAAGATGTTTCACATCCTGACTCCTCGTTGCAACCTACAAAGTGAATTATCGATAGTGGTTTTTGTAACTTCCTAATCAATAGATATCAACCCAGATCTTATTACTCTTGTACTTTTCTTATGAATTTAATCGCAAGTCGGATGTTATATTTGATAGTCTCAATCAAAAATATCATAATGGATAGGATTTCATTTGTTTGGTAACTTTAGACAAGAGTTATCCGAATATTCATTTCACTCTTAGTAAGCATGGAGAAAGTTAAGCCATACATCGATCCATCGAGCCATGCATCCATCAATCCATCCATGTAGACATATATTACATCCATTTGATATTCACAAGTCCTTAGGTTCATTTCATACGACCATGAAATAAACCCAAAGAGATTTTTCATTTTTTATTTGCTTTAGTCATTCGACTGCGGTCATGCTGGAGTACCACGTTCAACGGATCAAGTCGAACAAATCAGTCTCAGTACTTATATCTCAAGAGATATTTTTTCAATTGGTCGGCCTGAGGCTATAGCAAGAGATACTTGCACAGGGCGCCACGTAGTGGGACTGAACCCGGAGCCATGTGATTGTGAAGCAAGCGTCTTATCACACACCAATACCACACACATACACACACACATATGTATATATATATATATATATATATATATATATATATATATATATATATATATATATATATATGTATACGTATATATATGTATATATATGTGTGTGTATGTGTGTGTGTGTGTGTGTGTGTCTGTGTGTGTGTTTAGATATATGTGTGTGAATGGTATATGTCTGTGCGTGCGTATGTGTATGTGTGTGTGTATGTGTGCGTGCGTACGCGCAGGTGTAGATAATTTTCGAACGTTTGAGATTACACTATTGTGCATGTATATATAGCTTAAACTACACATAGACATGTATGTATATTTCTTTGCAGATATAAGCGAGTGGAAGAATACTCAATACCTGACGTAGGATTTATTAAGTTACTCTGATCCTCTCTGCTAATCCTTTAATATCACGGCAGCTTTCTACTGTTAATCTAACAGAATTTCATCTGGCTTAGATACATGCTTTTCTATTAATCGTATAATATTGTTCCTTTTCCTCAATCATTTGTTTTATGTTCCTTTCTTTCATTTTTCGTCTTGTTATACTCCTACACCTTGTCCTTCTCTTCCTCCTTTTTTCCCCCACCTTCTACTCCTCCTGCCTCTCCTCCTCCTCCTCTTCTTCTTCTTGTTCTTCTTCTTCTTTTTCTTCTCCTTCTCCTTCTTCTTCTCCTTCTTCTTCTTCTTCTTCTTCTTCTTCTTCTTCTTCTTCTTCTTCTTCTTCTTCTTCTTCTTCTTCTTCTTCTTCTTCTTCTTTTCATAATCATCATTATTTTTACTATCATCTTCATCATCATCATCTTCATCATCCTCATCATCATCATCATCATCATCATCATCAGCAGTAGTAGTAGTAGTAGTAGTAGTAGTAGTAGTAGTAGTAGTAGTAGTAGTAGCAGCAGCAGCAGTACTCGTATGCCTTTCGAATATATTGGTTTTCTTTCGAAATCTGATTAAAACAAACTGTATGCCACTGACAGATTTTCAATGAAAAACATAAGAACTACGATCACACACACGCACACACGCGCGCACACACATATTCACGTCTAGGTACACATACCCATATACTCATAAATACATACATGTGCATATATATATATATATATATATATATATATATATATATATATATATATATATATATATATATATATATATATATATATATACCTATATATAGACACCCACCCACACACACACACACACACACACACACACACACATATATATATATATATATATATATATATATACACACATACATATACACACACATATATCCCTTATATAATTATTTATTTTTTTCTTCTCAAATAAGACAAGGCATGGCTTCCTGTCAAGGGACGCAACTACGTGAGTTTGTGTATTAGGTAAAACATTTCCTTTCTCTCCCCTAGCTGTCAAAATAATCTGCCAAGTAATACATTAAATCAAGCCGAACAGTTAATATTTATTCAGTCTATTCCTGCTACTGGAAATAAAGTTTTACCTCTATATCGATCTAACGTAATCCTGACGCTTCCATGAAGGGTCGTTGTCACAAGATGGTAGCAAGATGGATGAGGATAACACATGGAAAAAGATAAAAATGAAACAAAAAAGAATGAATTACTATTTTACTTCCAGGTTCCTCGCGAGATTGTGTAGATTGTGATGTTGCAAATAGCAAGACATCATGTACTGTATTTTAGATTAATATTAAAGGTTAACAAAGATCATTGCTTCTTTCGGTTTTTTTCGTAACGTTATGGAGCAGGAGACAGACATGCAACACATATAAGCGCTCATACAAATCTGTAACCATACATTTACACAGCTATTGCATGTGCGCATATCTATCACTCTATGTGGTAATTATAAATTCGTGTGTATGCATGTATATAAGTATATCCATATCAATACCTATCTATCTATCTATCTATCTATCTATCTATCTATCTATCTATCTATCTATCTATCTATCTATCTATCTATACACACTGCTGGCCAAAAGTAACCCTACAGTAAATCAAAATTCCATTAATACTTAACATTGAATTTTCAATTATGAATGTTTAATAGTTGAACGCTGCGAGTTAAAGACACCGTGATTTTATTTTCGTCATTTGTCTGATTATTAGCGGAGTCTCATTGAGTTGTTAAACATGAATAAATCTGGAAATTAAATGATAAAAGTGTAAAAACCAGCACTGCTCAAGAAGAACCTTCGCAGTAAAAAAGCATATATATATATATATATATATATATATATATATAGCTTCGCGGGAAAGGAATTCACTTTTGAACCATGTTCTTGCTCATTCAAGCCCACCGCATGTGACCTTCGCTTATACATTGATCTATAATCCCGGAGCGAACAATGCACTATAGAGGAAACCCATTATCTATATGTTTGTATGTCTTTATCTTTAAGATTGGCCAACTGTAACTCTTGATAATCGGTCGTGGTTTGTTTGCGTCCGTGTAATTTAGCAACTGCGGACGACAGAACAAATGGCAGATTTAAAAAAAAATAGTACGAAGATGTTGTTCGACTGAATCCTCGAAGTCGGTGCACCAGCATGTCAGTAGAGGAAAGAAAGAAAGAAAAGCTAATCACGCGTACACACAAATACGCCGCGAGCACACACACACGTACACACACTCGCATATATACACTAATATATTTTTGCGTTTTAAATCTCTCTGCATCTAAAAAACAAATGCGTTATTTATATGGATAAATAACGCGATTAATTAGGCTTTTATTGATGTAACTCTTTTAGTATTCTAAACGTATACAGCTTCGGTTGCACATAGCGAATATTTATTCAGTCAGACAGCTAGTTGCAACATCAGTAAACTTTCAGTCACTGTACGTACCTTCTACTGATATATCCTTAAATGCAGTAATATGTATCTAGCATTGCCGTTGGACGATTTTCCTCAACTACCGATATATATCTGTGTTATTCAGCTGTTCGTCTACAATATCTCAGGTCGAATGCGGCAGCTAATTAGTGTTTTAATGATGTATCTACGAAAATAAACATGGAAATCTTGTCATAACTTGCACGGAGCTGAATCGAACTACCATTAATAATAATAATAATAATAATAATAATAATAATAATAATAATAATAATAATAATAATAATAATAATGCTAACAATGATAATGCAGTACTGTGCAGGTGTTGTTAGGTGGACAAAGAACGTGCTTTAGGAAATGAACAGGACAACTAGAAAAATGAGTTCAAATTTCTGGTTTTGAGTTCAAATTCCGCTGAGGTGAACTTTGCTTTTCATCCTTTCGGAGTCGATTAAATACGTTCCAGTTACGCTCTGGGGTCGATGTTGTAGGCTTTATAGCTTTCACAGAGCATTGAATAGCAGTCATGATGTCCCTATTTTGACAAAGCAGCCTGATTCAGCATGGTACTTGCAAATCTTTTTCAATATTCACACGCCTCCCAGTCCTCTAGGTCAGCTAATTATTTCTCAACTACAACATTAATCTTTATACTTTCCAATGCCGTTCACTATTCACCAATGCATCTAGCTGTTCTTGTAAAATGAAAACATAGAAAATCGCCAAATTTAGCTCTTGTATGTATATATATATATATATATATATATATATATATATATATATATATATATATATATATATATATATATGTATGTGTGTTTGTGTTCTTGTTTGTCCCCCTATCTCATGTTTGCAGACTGATATTGGTTTGTTTACGTTCCTATAACTTAGCCTTTTGGCAAGGCATCAAAAGGAAGGGAGCAATGGGTTTAATTTCCTCGACTGAACCCGTTAAAGCGATGCCCCAGCATGGCCACTGCCTGAAGACTAAAAGACGTAAACCATAAATGACAGAAGATATGTATGCATGTATGTATGTATGTATGTATGTATGTATGCTTGTATGTACAGACAGACAGGCACATATACATATGCAGATTTTTGCTGATGGCGAAAACAGTTTAAGAAAGGAGATAAGTAATCGATATTATTTGTGAATTGATTCCTGTAACGCCTCGATTAGCTTACACGGTTGATTAATATTTAAACATCGATCCACTTATTCGCGGTTTGTGGTTTAAAACCTCCACTTATGATAATGTTATAACGTTCGCTTCATTGTATGACCTATAAAAATACTAAACCTTATACTAAGTAGACGATGTATATTAATGTTCCTGTTGTGTGTGCATTCAACCATTCCTTAACGGTCCGTTTTGTAAGACATTGTTGAATTAAACAGTTTAGTATACTTTGAAATAGGTTTTTATGTGATAATGGATTTTCGGCACCGTTCGCTTAAAACGTCCGTGAAGTTCCACTCACGAGTAATTTATTTCATTATGTATTTCAACAAATTGGATGACATTGTGTTCTGTTACTTAATTAGTGAACTGAAAGACACTTTAGCGGTTGATATTTTACGGACATTAGATTATGCCAAGTTTTGAAATGAAGCGTTAGATTTCGTAGAATCTAATAATCCTTTCTGTTATAGACACAAGTTCTGAAGTTTGGAGGAGGCGGATAGGCGATTACATCGACTCCAGTATTCAGCTGGTACTTAATTTATCGACCCCGAAAGGATGAAAGGTAAAGTCGACCCCGGAGGAATTTGAACTCAGAAAATAGCGATGGGTGAAATGCCGTCCAGCGTTCTAACGATTTAGCCAGCTTGCCGCCTTCTGATGAAACTAATATTCTTTTCTACTCTAAGCACAAGGCCCGAAATTTTGGGGAGGGGGGCCAGTCGATTAGATCGACCCCAGTACGGAACTGGTACTTAATTTACCGACCCAGAAAGGATGAATGGCAAAATTGACCCCGGTGGAATTTGAACTCAGAACATAAAGACAGACGAAGAAATTAACAATGAAGAAAGAATGAGCTTCTCGAAGTTTGAAATGGTTACGACAAGCCGTTCGGCATGAATGCATCTCTGTGTTTCCATTTAGAAATGTGGGCCTTAAAGAAAGAAGGAAGAGAAAAATGGTTTGCGTAGTCCAATAGTACAAATTATTCTCTCCATCTACCCAACATTTTATGATATACTTTAGGGTGGTTTAAGGAAAGTATCTATTATTATTTAAGTCCAAATGAGTGTGAGTGCATGAATGTGTATATCTAAATTTAGAAAGTAACCTTCAGGTATAAGCTGGATTCAATGACTCCTCGTGTATCGTACTCTATTCGAAAGGAACAACGTGTTTCAGTAAAAACGACGTAGTTATTAACGTTAGTAAGCGTGTAGGTGAGTGTGTGAGTGTTTGCCTGCGTTTATGAATGTGTGTTGTCAGTTCTATACATCAATGAAGGAGGATTGATCTCAGCATAACATTTTATGCGAAATGAAATTTTTAAGAACTCAGCCAAATAGCCGATATAAGAAAATGGAGTGTAAGGTAGATATTTTATCACAAGCGAATATCTTCCTAAACGTTATTGTTTGCAATAAAAATTAACTTGGAAGATAAAAAAATATACGGCAGTATCTGAAGTGGGTTTCATAAAGGGGAGATTATATTTCTCTGCGGAATGAAAGAGAAATATATATATGTATATATGTAGTCTTATATTTTATGGATGCAGAAAAGGAAAATAAAGTTTTATTAACATTTACAGCGAGAATTTTTAGTTTTAAATGTGAATTTATTTCTTTGTTAGAACGTGATTAGGTACAAATCATTGTAGAAGACGAAAGTTTTTTTAAGAAGAAAACTTTTGTTCAGCCATAAATATGTTACCTCTCGTATACAACGTCAATCCAAAAAGTTCACTTGCATTGTAACTTTATATAAACATATTTAAAGTTACAATGCACATATTTGAGCATGTATTTATATTTATGCACACGCCTACTAACATATATGTATATAAGAATACTTGCTGATATATATATGTACATTTTATTATTAAAACTGTAAAATCATCACAAAATAAACACAAAAATATTCTATATTGAGTTTCACGTTCCCGTTCGTCATGCCGCTGCGATATATATATATATATATATATATATATATATATATATATATATATATATATATATCTTCTTTTATTCAGTCGACTGCAGCCATGCTGGAGCACCGCGTCTACTCGAACAAATCGACCCCTGAACTTATTCCTTGTAAGCCTACTACTTATTCTTTCGCTCTCTTTTGCCGAACCGCTATGTTACGGGGATGTATACACACCAACATCGGTTATCAAGCGTTGGTGGGGTGACCACACAGACACACGCGCACACGCGCACACACACATACATATAAATATATATATATATATATATATATATATATATATATATATATATATATATATATATATATATATATGTACGATGGGCTTCTTTCAGATTTCGTCTATCAAATCCACTCACAAGGCTTTGGTAGGCTCGAAGCTATAGTAGAAGATACCTACCAATACAGGACTCGAAGTTTATTTTCTCGAACCCGAAAGGATGAAAGGAAAACTTGACCTGCCGCAGAATCGAACTCACAACTAAATAGTTAGAAAACATACCGCAATGCTCACTTTTTCAAACGCCTTAATACTTCTGCCTGCCTTTTTTACATTAATCATATAAAATTATATACAACGTGTCACTGAGGATCGAAATCATGCTGTAATATATTCTATCAGAGAAACATTTATTGTTCTTAAAGTTATAAACTTTTTATATCGTTAGATCTCCACTGATCAAATAACCAATCATATTATCACGGCTCTAATCTCTGAAAATTCAGTATCTCTCCTCATTAATATCGCTATCTATAAGTTTGCTCATATCTCCGCAATTATAAACTATATAATAAATCACATCCTCTCTGTCCACCTATCAAATATTAACGGTGCCAGTCATTAATGTTATCATTAACCTGTTTAATGATTACATCAGTCACATGAATAACTCGTACTGTCACAGTAATACTCATCTGTCCAGCTATCAGAAATATTATCTACGTTTTGCTGAAATGGTTTCCGTTATGTATAACAACAAACGCTGATGTATTTTTATTGTTGTTGACGCCGCTCCTGCTTCTGTAGTTGTTTAGGTAGTAAGGTGATTGCAAATCGAAGAGATCCACGTTCAAAAAACCCTTTAGGTGACTGAACTGGAAGAAATCCATGTTCAAGTAGCCATCAGATGATGATTGCAGATAGAAGAGATCCACGTTCAATACCATCATTATAACCGTGGCTAACATGTCCCTTTAAGGCTTTACTCGTTGCTAAAACAACATTATTATAAGAAGTCGTCATTATTCCGATAGTACAATGATATCTAAATGTAGTTCAGCTGCTATTTCTAGCTAGCCAATCGGATATATATATATATATATATATTTTTGAACTTTTCCACTTTTGTAAACCTCCTTTATCATCCTTTTTTACCTTACTTTCCTTCACCTACCGTCTCCGTGATTTTCTCCTTGTCTCCGTATTCTTTCTGTTGAAGAGCGTAGCTCGAAACGTCAAAGACTTTCCGTATTCCCGAGCGTCATACTAATATATCCTTTTGTTATTTACACCACCTGTCCTCGTCTGTTGTTATTATTTGTATATTCTCCCACATATAATACACGCTCACGTGGTCGCCCCAGCTAATCCTGTCTCCTCTCATCACACACTACCAACTTTTGGATTCTACCTTCTTTCCTTCTGGATCTGGACTGATTCTGAACTTTATACCCTCCGGCTGCACCTCTCCTACCCACGGATTACACTGGACCCATCTTCTGATTGGACATCGCTTCAATATACCACGACGTCTAAAAAACTTTTGAACTTTTCCACTTTTGTAAACCTCCTTTATCATCCTTTTTTACCTTACTTTCCTTCACCTACCGTCTCCGTGTTTTTCTCCTTGTCTCCGTATTCTTTCTGTTGAAGAGCGTAGCTCGAAACGTCAAAGACTTTCCGTATTCCCGAGCGTCATACTAATATATCCTTTTGTTATTTACACCACCTGTCCTCGTCTGTTGTTATTATTTGTATATTCTCCCATATATATATATATATATATATATATATATATATAAAATAAAGTATATATATATGTGTGTGTGTGTATATGTATATATATATATATATATATATATATATATATATATATATATATATATATATATATATATATATATATATATATATATATATATATATACATACATCATATATATATATATATATATATACATCATATATATATATATATATACACATACATACATAATTGAAAGAGCAGACTGGATGATCATTCACATCCAAAACGTTATATAACAATGCCCTACTTATGTTTCTCTTGTAGCAATTGCACATTGCTCCACATACAATTATGCAACCTAGTTACTGCAATTTCACGAAGGGTCCATATTTGTGTGGGTGTGTGGGTGCCTGTGTGTACCTAGGGATGAGCAAGATGGTGTGCAATCCAACGGTCAGAGTCGTTGGGTTACAGTAGTCAGGCCGTTGTTTCACGGTTGTCTCCTTCAGCAGGGAATTTCATTTCACTTTGTTGTATGACACTCGATTAGATATGAATATTTAGTGTGACCGATGGATTTAACCTGTCACCGTCTGGCGGCTCATTCAGAATTTCGGAGAAGTATCGCTCTGTCAGCCTAAATCTATTTATAACCCATATAATCAGTAGGCCTGCAGAAAGGTATACGAAAACAAGACGGGACCCTTTGAGGCATTACACAGTGTTCTGATCGATCACAAAGGACTTGGGTGTAAACAACTAAGTTATCTTCGACAACAGTCATATAATTCTATCATAGATTTAATTAGAATTAGAATTGCAAATATTTTTAATGATAACAAATATTGTTCAGAAAATTAAGAAATAATAATCATTTTTACATAATTTTATGATAGACTGAATGGATTTAATACACAAACTATCGAATCATAATATAAAAATAATGAAAGCGTAACAAAAATCTATAAAACTTTACAAACCCAATCAGTTCATGTAGAAAGAATATGAAACATGTTTATGTATCGTAAATAAATCCATTTATATCGTGTTATTTAAGGTAACCGGACTGGAACGACTCTAATATGAAAAATAATTACAGGACACACTAAATGATCGTATTTATATGTGTATGTATATTGGCATGAATGTGTTTGTGCGTGTATATATACATACATACATACATACATACATACATACATACATATATATATATATATATATATATATATATATATATATAAAAATATAAATATATATATATATATATATATATATATAAATGCATAGATAGATAGATAGATAGATAGATAAAATTTGTGGTTTCTATAAGCGCGTGCGTAAAAGTATAACAAATCTAGCACGTAAGATAACATTTTAAATGAGTATTAAGCAACACTGGAAATAAAATCCCCTGATTGGCTCCTCCAATCTTGTAAGTGTGTGTATGTGCGTCCATGTGTACACACATACACACACACAGGCACATATATATAAATGTATATATATATATATATATATATATATATATATATATATATATATATATATATATATATACACGCACACACAAATATATATGCGTATTCATAGACAGTGAAAAAGAGCTAGAAAGACAAGTATAATAGACCGAGCATATCAACGGTTGACTTGCTGAGAGGTTTAACGATGTGTTTGTACATCGAGCAGAGTCGTGATTCAGCCATAATTAAAGATGGCTGACGAAGCCACGATTTCTGGAGAGTATAATTATACAGTTCAATGAAGCAATAGTTGTTATACAAGACACTAATATGTCGAAACCGGCAGCTGCTTCATTAAATACGTCCAGTCTATCTATCTATCTATCTATCTTTCTATCTATCTATCTATCTATCTATCTATCTATCTATCTATCTATCTATCTATCTATCCCCTATTTATCTCCGTATGTATGTATATATACTGCTTGCGATATCATTATTTATACGTTTCTAACTATTTCATTCTCCGTCGTTTTTTCCAATTATTTATTTTCATTTAACACGAAGTTTAGACGAAGTTTAACATTCTTTGCTTGCTCTTTACACTTATGTAGTCAATGTCCATTTATCTACCAATCATCAAACCATTCACCCATAAAGACACATATATACATACAAATATATACACGAACACACGCACGTATAAGCTATACTAAACTCAGCCCACTATATATATATATATATATGTGTGTGTGTGTGTGTGTGTGTGTGTGTGTGTGTGTGTGTGTGTGTGTGTGTGTGTGTGTATATATATATATATATATATATATATATATATATATATACATGTATATATACATGCATACATTCATGCATGCCTAACTAAACTCATACCGATGTAGATTTATTTATACATACAATCAAATATGTATGTACACATTCATTCAAACCTCCATGCCTGTCAACCTGTGTATTTATCTCCTGTTTACATATATATACACATTCAAACATTCATTGATTAATACATACATATCTACATACATACATACCTACATCCATACAACCACACATGCTTAAATACATATATGTAGGGAATATTTTTTGCATGGCTTAAAGGGTTGCTCGCTGTATAATTACATATTGAGGAGGTGGTTATAAATTTACTTATTGAATTTATTTACTGATACTGTTGTACATAGGGTAAATGTGTTTGAAAGTTGTGGTTTCTTTCGCATGTTTGTTCCCAAAAAACACTTATCTTAGAATTGTTGACACCACCGCATTGAATGGTACTGCCTAGGTGTCGAAACCATAATGATATCCGTGGGGCAGCTGATGATGGATGTATGTTGTATTGTAGGTATTGGTGTTTTTGCATATGTAGAATAGTATTATAGCACATCCGTTTGATATATCTACATACGGTCATGTATATTAGAACCTCGATCAGCATGATGTCAACTTGTAGCTTGTATAGCAGTACATTACTTGACAAGCGTCATCTCAAAGTCAAAAAAGATTTTCTGATAATCATATTAAATAAAGACATTTTCTCAGCAGTGAGATTCAGGACATCGATCAACTGCTGATAAGCGAAGAAACATTTCGAGGTTAGATAGTGAGCACTTGAAGAATTATTGACTTATACTTTGATATCCCATGAAGCTCTGAGACTGCTAAACAGAGAATCATATTCTCTTCTTCTTCTTCTTCTTCTTCTTCTTCTTCTTCTTCTTCTTCTTCTTCTTCTTCTTCTTCTTCTTCTTCTTCTTCTTCTTCTTCTTCTTCTTCTTCTTCTTCTTCTTCTTCTTCTTCTTCTCCTCGAACTTTATCTATCCATACATCTTTCTCCTGTCTTTCTTTCTCTCTCTCTCTGAAAAAAATATACGTCTATACATATATAAATACATATATATATATGTATATATATATATGTGTGTGTCTGTGTGTATGAGCACACACACATACACACATATAAATATATACATACACGTACCTCTCTATATACATATGTATGTATAGTTGCATTTAATTTTATTATATATATATATATATATATAAATATATATATATATATATACATATGCAATGTTACTCGTCATATGACGATTTCCGATGAAACACATTGTACATTCTTATCACCTGAAGTAATATCAACAAATACGACATGCATAAAATAGATATAATTTCACTTTTATCAGATTTCTTGCTGTTTATACAAAACGATGAAAAGAATATTAATTTTCCAAAGAAAAGATATACGTTCTCTTACCATACAATTAAATAAACTATATACGTTTTCTTTTCACTTCCTGAGGAGATAAAATTTATCTTTTTACTTTACTCATTTGTTTTTGTTTGATTTTGAATCCCACAGTTTTTAAAGCAAAAGATCAAGGCGTTTCTTTTTTTCTATTTTTGGTTTGTTAACACTACCAACATTGTTGTGTGTACGTGTGTGAGTATGTGTGTGCGTGCGTGTGTGTGTGTGTGTGTTTGTGTGTGTGCGTGTGTGAGGAAGAAAGAGAACGAGAAATATTCTGAGTGTGTGATTGTGGGTGTCAGCTTCCGTAATATATAATCACCACGGATGAGTTTTGTTTACCATTATATATCTTTACTTTCACTATTTGAATACAAACTAGAAAATGAAGTGAAAAATGTCTTTTTCGCAATAATGTGTGTCCAAAGATATTTCCGCTATATTCTTAGATCTATGTGCTATTTAGAATTTGAAAATTGTTAGTGTGTCACAAACAGCAATTAATGTCGTTCGTTTCACACATGCATATATATAATTATCTGCTATAATTAATCTTACAGATTTTTTCTCTTCTCCTCCATTTTCTCCTCTGTTTTTTTTTCCAGATTCTTATTCCTTTCCTGAGCATATAAACCATTAAAAAAAGCATTCTCTACTACAGAGCCTAGTATTTTCAACTCTTCCTGTACCTCTCATATTAACTCTTTCTGCAACTCGTTTTTTATCTCTCTCCATCTCTATAGAATTAAAAGTGCCAGTTGAGATTTAAAAAAACCCCCAGCATTTTCGACTATTACACAATCATATGCACAAACACGCAACACACACACAAGCACGCACATACACATGCACGCATACGTATGCTTGTGCTTATTTTTAAAGCCTGATACTTTTGTCGAACCGCTATGTTGCGGGTACGTGTGTACGCCGACACCGGTTGTTAAGTGGCGGTGGGGGCTAAACACAGACACAAAACTACACCTACACACATACAAATATATATAAGACAGGCTTCTTTCACCTTCCGTCTACCAAATTCACTCACAAGGCTTTAGTCGTCCTGAAACTATAGTAGAAGACAAATACCGAAGGATCCACGCAGTGGGAATAACCCGCAAACTGCCAGGCTGGGAAGCAAACCTCTTTGCACTGATATATATATATATATATATATATATATATATATATATATATATATATATATATATATATATATAGTTATATATATAACTATATATATATATAGTTATATGTTGTTTCTTGAGGAAGACACTTTACTTCACGTTGCCCCTGTTCCTTCACCTGTAGAAAGGAGTTGCGATGTCACTGATACCAAGCTGTGTCGGCCTTTATCTTTCACTTGAATGATATCAGTGGCGTAAAGAGAGGACGCTGATATGCATGGGCCACTACTGGTCATTCATAAACAACCTTGACCTGATTGCGCCTCAGAGCGGAACTTTCTCGGTGCAAGCCCCCGGTCATTTATGACCTAAATGGGGCTTTACCTATTTTACTTTTAAGGAAGAAATGTAAAATCATCCGTTGCGAGATTTGTATTCACGAGAAAAAGAACAAGAAGAACAACAGTTCTACAAAGCATTTCAGAATTTCCCCGATAAATCATAATTGGAACTTTACAACCCTCATGACAGAATTCGTGAGATGCCAAAACAGTCTAATCCAGATTAATCCATGGTGATTTGTGCGATGTGATTAATATGTATCTGCAGATCACACAACAGTCACACTTAGAAAAGGATAAGCCGGGTGGCTGATAGGGTTATTTATGTATGTATGTATGTATGTATGTATGTATGTATGTATGTATGTATGTATCTACCTATCTATCTATTTCTCTGCCCCCTTTCTTTCTCTCTCTATATACTTATACACACTCACATACATGCATATAAAAGTACGAATAAATACTTTTCTCACAAGTGTATTACAAAGCTTAACTGTTTATATTTCATTGCAAATTCTTCCTACTCCAAAAACGCCTCTTTAAAAAGTAACGTCGTTAAAATGACTCGTTAAAAAGTAATGACATAGAAAATAGCATTGTTACGATTTACGTTGCAACAATGTATTGCATATTAAAATGAATTATGATAAATTTGTTAATCACCATAAATATGTAATGCATATTAACGTTAATACATTCATTTATTAATAAAAAGTGTGTTAGAAAATATTTTATATATTTTAATTATGTTGAATTTATACCACATTTTATAACGTATGAAAACGCAATAAAAATGTGAATATATTTTAAAGCACTTTAAAACGTTATGTTCTTTTTATCCTTAGTTCCTCCTGCACTGCTTAACACAA
>NC_142945.1:51067380-51074880 GCF_046866305.1 Octopus bimaculoides | reverse complement strand
ACAGTTTTATTTACATTTACGTTTTTGTTTTTGTATTGTTTTGTTGTTTTTTTTTGTCTTTCTGCTGTGAATTTTATATTTGTTTTGATATACTGAATATACTATACCGAGCTGACGTCGATGCGAGTGATCATAATTTATATATACCAAAAACTATATTTTCTCATCAACCAGAAAATGACTTTAATACACGAAGAGAGAAAGGTAAGTAAAAAATAGAAAAAGAAAGAGAGAGAGTATTAGAGTGAGAGAAGGAGAAACATGAAAACACGATGCTGTGATGTAGAGAGTAAAATTCAGTCAAATGAAGGGTCTGCTGACATCATGAAAAGAGACACTGTATGTGTGTGTGGAGAAAGAGAGGTGGGGATAGGGAGAGAAAGAGGAACAAAGGTAAGCTTGTAATAATGGTTCAAATCTTAGTACACAATCAGCATTTTTGGTAGAGCTTATTTGTCTGTTCCATCGACGCCAATTCTCAAATGTCATGTATTCATCGACACTGAATATGAAAAGCAAAGTTGACCTCAGCGGAATTTGAACGCAGAACGTAAAACCAGAAATAATGCCGCTGCGCATATTATTCGGCGCAGTAAAGGCTTTGCTAGCTCGCCGCCTGAAACAAATTTCTAATAATAAATGGAAATAGAGTAACACAGTGAATGAGTAAAAATGTAGGAAATGATGTTGTTGGAGAGTGAAAAAGATCTAATAGAGAATTGGTAGGTTCCTAGAGCGTCGAACGAACTGATTTCTACTGTTTCATTTCAATTTCTTCGCTGTATTGGAACGTCGCTGAATCAATTTTACCAGTCTTCCTAACAGAATCGGTAAGAAAGTAAAAAATCAGTTTGTTGATAAGTAGAAGTGTAAGCATGTTAGAACAGAATCCCATAGTTACTTGCTCCGGCTGTTTGTATTCTGAGTTCAAATTCCACCATAGTATATATGTGCGCTTCATTAATTTGTCGTCTAATTTAAATCCAACTAACTGACACCTCGGTGCGTCTACTGGAATTCATTCTATGGTATCCATTCGAGCCACATTCCCAGTTTCAGAATATCATAGTCCCTCTCATCGTCCAATCTCGGATGCTATGTAACAATTCATGGACACCATCTTTCTTCCTATCGAAAAGATAACATATATTAGATATATAGGGACGGGCGTGCTAAAAGCAGTGGCGTTATACGAGAGGAAATACAGCATAAAATACGTCGATAAACGGAAACATAAGTACGCGCTTGTATGAAAGCTTTTCCTTATTCTGGTGAGAAATGAGGGCAAACATTTTCGCAGATATTTTGATCTGATATGTTCCTCCCGTGAACATCCCGCCTTCTGTACGTTGCGTATTTCAGACTACATTATTCGTCTCTTTCAAACGGATATGTTATGATTTCAAGAATACCTGGTGTCATTTGAATTTTCCTTCGTTATTTTCGGTGACGTAATATCTTACGTGATGCTATAGGAACAATGATTTAACACTCATACCTTATACACAAAACTTTAAAGAATTTGTATTCTGGAATCGAATTCTTGTAACACAATCTTGAAAGTAATTTAAAAGCAGAGCCGAGATGATTGAAAGTGAATCTCAAAATCTTGATCAATTGATTCAGTATTGAAACTAGCGAAATTTTTCCATCATTCTGCCGCATAAATCTTATTAAATTAAAATATATTCACTGCATATTTGAAGTTAATCAATCAACATTTGAAGTAGTAATCATATCAAAAGACTACACTTTCACTTGCTAGACGTTACACGCAATTTTTTTTTTTTTTTTACATTTTATTTAATGTAATCTTTGTATTTATTTATTTAATTCAACTACTTTAATATATTCCACTGTAGGAAGAGTTTTCATAGTCACTACTGCATTGGAAACCAGAAACTGCTTCATTTCATCTCAAAAAGCAAAAGTTGTTCCTCTCATTTAAAAAAAAAAAAAATCATTTTTATGTTAATAACACTTTTGAAAATCACTTTCGTTCAATCAGTAAATGGGACCGACCATAAAGAAATGTTCCCATGGTAGTCATTTTTTTTTTTTACCTATCAAATTATAACCATGCAGCGGACATGATATGAACAGGAATAAATTAAATAAAACGGGGAAAAATATAAACATTGCTATACACCTGGTGTGGCTCTTTCATGTCTTACATAGTAGACCCCTTCTCTGGCGTTAAGCCAGCCTCCTGAAAACACCGGTCCCTCTCTAGACATGGAGATTTTTTAGTAATGGCGTAGTTGTTTTCTTCTTCTTCTTCTTTATTTATTGCCCACAGGGGCTAAACATAGAGGGGACAAACAAAGACAGATAAAGGGATTAAGTCGATGACATCGACCCCAGTGCATAAATGGTACTTATTTAATCGACCCTGAAAGGATGAAAGGCAAAGTCAACGTCGGCGGAGTTTGAACTCAGGACGTAGCGGCAGACGAAACACTGCTAAGCATTTCATCTGGCGTGCTAACGATTCTGCCAGCTCACCACTCTAACTAACTATTATTATTATTATTATTATTATTATTATTATTATTATTATTATTATTATTATTGTTATTGTTGTTGTTGTTGTTAAGAAGGCGACGAGTTGGTAAAACGTTTGCACATCAGGCAAAATGCTTAACTGTGTTTCGTCTGATGCTATGTTCTGAGATCAAATTCCACCGAGGTTGACATTATCTTTCATTCTTTCGGGGTCGATTAAATAAGTACCAGTTATGCACTGAGGTCGATGTGATCGACTGTCCCCCCTCCCCACATAATCCAGGCCTTGTGCCTATAGTAGAAAGGATCATAATCATTAAGAAGGCGGCGAACTAGCAGAACCTTTAGCGCGCTGGACGAAATGCTTAGCGATATTTCACCCGTTGCTACGTTCTGAGTTCAAATTCGGATCTTTACCCTTTGAACGGCAGATCGAGAAATTATTTTTTTATAACTAAACACTTTCAAACTTCGGACAAAGATTCTTTGAAAGCTGCCATATTCAGAGTAATGTCCAAAATGAACCATGACCACTTGCTTCGAGCATGTAGGTGATTTAGATCTTATATAGAAGCAATTATTGAAGCTGAAGGTAGCTTTATTCAATAACATTATGGAAAAGAAGGTTTATTTTAATCCGAATATCATTTTTTGATGAATAAATTTGTTATCTGTTATTATGTATCTGTTTTTTTAAAAACATAAATCTGTCCCTAAATACTTACGTCCTGTATATGTTTAATACATACGGAGTGGTTGTCAACGACCATCGCAACTCTATTCTCAGACGATCTTTAGAATTTCATTGACAAGATTTTCTCCCATAACTAAGGGATGAAAATAATTATATAAACTAGAGAGTTAACACTTAATGCCAAAACAATTAAATAAAGTCAAGAGAAATTATATCAGTTGAAATCTTACACTCATAAGTTTTTAAGAATCCACATAAAAATATTATGTAAGTACTGAAATATAAGTTCTGTAATAGCTGAACGCTATTGCAACTTGAGTATCATGATAACTGATATGTTCAATTATACGGCAGAGTTTCTCGATCAGAAATAGCTCACGAAATAATAAAACAAGAAAGAATAAATATAAAAAAGTAACGATCGAGATATTTGTTGCAGTAAAAAAAGTCTTATTTGAGATCAGTTAGCGTTCACATAAAAAAAGAAATTAATTGTACGGAATGAAAGGCTTTTAAACGTTTTATCGTTTTATTAACAGACAAATAAAAAAGAAACAGACAAATAAAAAAGAAATTGCTTTTCTGTTTTGGAAACAAAAGGAAAATCGAAGAACTTTTGAGTGAAATAAAGTAACAAAAGTATGATGGTGTAGTTCAGAAGTTCTTAAATGAATGTTATGGCTTTCTGTTCAGGCACTCTCTGCGATGTTTTGGGCAAGTGTCGTCGTTATATTCCAGGGTCGATTATTGATTTTATAACACACACACAAACATGTATATATATATATATATATATATATATATATACATGTTTCTTAGCTCTCCTGAAAAAAGAATTTCTAACTTCCGGTCAGCCATTGTTATGATCAGCCATTATTATGATTGACCGTTGACTGGACACTATTCAATTTTTTTTCTCCGTGTTTTTCTCCTTGTCTCCGTATTCTTTCTGTTGAAGAGCGTAGCTCGAAACGTCAAAGACTTTCCGTATTCCCGAGCGTCATACTAATACATCCTTTTGTTATTTACACCACCTGTCCTCGTCTGTTGTTGTTTTTTCGTATATTCTCCCTCCTATATATATATACATACATATATATATATATATATATATATATATATATATATATATATATATATATATATATATATATACATGTATATTTAACTGAAACAGTAGATAACTCAACGGCCGAGATAAATATCAATACAATAATTCATATATACCTATCCTTTGAGTTCGAGTTTATTTATTTGTATCACCAAACCTATATATATATATATGTTTATATATTGACAGAAACGCACACGTAGAGGGAGACACATAGATCGCTAGCCACTAAAACTTTTTCTATTTTCTCTCCCTGTTTATTTCTGTGTTCATTTCTGTCGGAGAGCGTAGGCTCGAAACATAAAAGACTTTCGCACTTCCCGAGCATTGAACTAATACATCTGTTTGTTGTTTACACACCCGTCTTCGTTTTTTTGTTTTTTTGTAAATTCTCACTATATATATATATATATATATATATATATATATATATATATATGTCTGTCTGTATGTATGTATATATATATATATATATATATATATATATATATATATATATATATATATATATATATATATATATAATGGGAGAGAGACAGAGAGAGGGTGAGAGAGAGAAACGTATACATGCATATATTATTTGGATTTAGATTTTTGTCTTTTATATCCCGGCAGCCAAGTGCTTCACTAAAAAAACGAAAAAAAAAAGGTAGAAGCGTTATGATCCTAGGAAGTATCTAGTTCGATTTGATTTGCTAAAGCTTTAAGTTGGCACATCGTAAATGAGTTAATTTCCTCCAGTGATATTTCCCCTCCAGAGCGTCCCTACCCAAACATGTCCACGAGGGAACGATTTCCAGCGCGTGACCTTCTCGTTCACTATTTATTTATTGTATGTCTCTGCATATATAAGCAAACACAATCTTCCAGCTTTCAAAACAATGAAATATAATTTGTGATATTCTTGTCAATTTTAAGTAGATCATAAACACAAAGATGATTTAATATTGTATAAGTAAAATGAAAATTACTGTTTTTGCAAACCCATTGACATATCTCTTTACTTATCCGTTTGACGTAAATGAAGGTCAAAGACCTCGGTTGACTATAAATTACAATGTTCGTGTCAAAAGAACTAAAACATATATTGAAGTCACATTATGGCCTGTTATATTATCTATAAAAACGGTGCATATACAATTTTTTTTTACCGTAGATATAGCATGCACGAATTTCGCAGAACTCTCACGTACAAATGAAATAATATAGTTATTACAAGGAAAATAAATTGTGACATTTATTAATTCAGCTCCAAATAGGATTAAAGAAAGTTAAATATTTGAGCATTTCTGGGGCTTAATGTTAAAGGGCGTAAGAAGATATTTCGATGCCTCGATAAGAAAATTTCGAATTTTATGCCGTTTACGTGAAAGTGCAATAACTGAAGCAATCAAGGGACTGGACGTCTGTTTTATACTTAATGTGATTATATGCTATGTTATAGACATGGAATGGCTTGGAGGAAAAATATTAAAGACCTGTTTTTCATTCTCTCTCTTTATTCAATCTCCGAAAGGCATCGATGCACAAAATTCTGAAAGTAAATTAGTCTAAAAAGAGAGATCGTTTTCAGATTTTACATGATTTCCCAAATAACTACTACTGCACATATCTCTATAATCAATTTAGGGTCTGCAAAAGAAAGTCACATGGTTTGGTTTCTTTCTATATAGAATAATACATGATTTCATAGATACGCTTGTCAGCTTCCAGGCTTTCTTTGTTAGGTTGTCTACTTCTTGTTTTATAACCTTACGATTCTTCTCTGTGTGGGCATTGTAGTCGTTTTGGAAAGATACTAGTCTCCACGTTGGACTGGAGAGCAAACCAAGATTCCTACTACAAAGAATGCCCCCTCCGTTGCAAAGTAAACCCTTTTCAATTGACAGAGAGGACTGAAGCAACGTGAAATGAAGTGTTTTGTTCAATAGCACAATGCACTGCCGGATTGAGAATCGAAACCACGATCTTATAATCACGAATAAAGCACTATAGCCATTAAATCATAGCCTTCAACGCACACATACAAATACACCCAGGAATATATGTATACCTTGTATAATTCATTTATAAATTTTATGTATACCTTGTATAATTCATTTATAAATTTACTCTATGCGCCGAAAGAATCGTGAACAGATTGACACATTCGACCTGTTCTAGATCCTTCACGGACGAAAACATTCCTGCTGGTGGGACGTCTGGGAGATGAGAATGCTGCACCAATACGGTTCTTTAATTTACGATTTTGAAAAATCAGAATCAAAGTCGTTTTCGGTGAAATTTGAACTCAGAACGCAGAAAATAAAAACACATATCGGAACGTTTTCTGCCTGATGTACGAACGGCTTGCCAATCGGCTATCTTATAATTACATAAATATACATACATTTACCGTAAAATATATATATATATATATATATATATATATATATATATATATATATATATATATATATATATATATATATATATATATATATATATATGTATGTATACATATATATATATATATATATATATATATATATATATATATATATATATATATATATATATATATATATATATATATTTACACATGTGTGTGTGGGTGCCATGTATTTGTGTACATAGGATGCGTTGTAATCTATGACTCACCTCTACCCTTATAGGAAGCAAGTTAGAATTAGTCTCAGGAATACAACGGCAACAACCGAAAATCTAAGTCTATAAAAACCACAAAAGAACATATTGTAACAAGTTAATTATATATTAGGCAATATTTTTTGGCTAATTACTTTCAATTGATTCGTTTTATTAGCAATAAACTTCCGGTTGATATTCATCTTTATTTACTCAAGTCGAACACCAAAACCAATAATGACATATTTACACTTCCTCTGTTCTGCTATGTTAAACAAGTCTCGTAGGAATTTTGGAATTGGTTAATTAATTGTTAGATACTCGATAAATAAAACAGAAAATAACTTCCTTAGAACCAAACTCAGAAGTATTTTATTAAACCGAAGAAAGTTGTACAGCATAACCAATTATTTTCTCTATTGCTTCTCTTGTCCCTCCCGTGGCCATTTTTTTGTTGTTGTTCCAGTTTCTTCTTTTTTTTTCTACTCGTTGTTTTTGTTGCTGTCGTAGTTGTTGAGCGAAGAAGTCAGACATGATCGATGGCTTGAGTCGCCGTCGGTTATTT
>NC_142945.1:51054880-51062380 GCF_046866305.1 Octopus bimaculoides | reverse complement strand
ATTTTAAAAATGTTTGTTTACACAAGGAAGCTTTTAGAGTTTTATGATGTTCAATTACGTCATTGTTCGTTTACTATTTAATTATTTCATGATAGATTCCAGATATTAGACTGTGGCCGCACATAAATTCTGACCACAAAGTTTATTATCACACAGATTGATTTCAGTAAGTATTTGTTCTAAGTATCCCACGGATCAGAATAATCCAGCGATAATATTCCTTCCTATTGATGTTCCAAGTTCAAATCCTGCTGCCGTTTAACTTAAACTTTTAGCAATTCACATTTTTCAAAGAAAGAGACAATCTCTATGGTTTGTCAGATTTATCAAAGCGTGAAAAAGAAAAAGGTTTTCCGGCAATTCGGTTCGCATTTTACATCACTGAGGAGACCATCTTCGGTCATGACTGACCATGGGATTGCACCCAGAAAGTCCGAGCAAGGTTGTTTGTAGAAAGCCAGCAGTCACCCATGCACATCAGCCTCCCCTCTCCACACCACCGATGTTATCCAAGGCAAAGGGGCCGATACAGCTTGGCGCCAGTGATGTCGCAACTTATTTCTACAGCTAACTGGAGCAACGTGAGATAAAGTGTCTTGCTTAAGAACACAGCACGCAGCCCGGTCCAGGAATCGAACTGACACTCTCACGATCAGAAGCCCGACGCTCTAACGAATGAGCCATATATATACATATACATATATATATATATATACATATACATATATATATATATATATATATATATATATATATATATATATATATATATATATATATATATATATATATATATATATATATATATATATATATATATATATATATATATATATATATATATATATATATATATATATATATATATATATATATATATACACTGAAGGTGATAAACTGAATATTAATTTCAATTTAAAACCAGTAGTCTAGCATATAAACATTTGATAATGATTTTTTTTGTGATTGGGTCGTTGATGACCTCATACTAGCATATTCGATGTCCACCTAGTGGTCATCCCTTCTGATACGCGTATATATATATATACATATAAACACGATAGGCATGTTTTCAGTTTCCGTCAAATTTAGTCGGCCTGAGATTATATAGTAAGAAAGAATTTACCCAACGTGATACATAGTCGAACTGATTTCGGACCCATGTAACCGTGGAGCAAACCTTTCTGCGTTGCGAAGCCTTCACATAATTATTTACCTTACAAAATTGTTAGGGAGCAAGGAAACGTTAAAAATAAACTAAACTCTGAAACTCCAAGCAAAAAAATTAAAACGATATACACAATCTCTTATTTGCAAGATCGCAAATGACTTGTCTCCGAGACAGGAACTATAATTCACTTGGTGCGAAACTTAAATTAAATGTTTCATATTGGTGTTCACTACTTCTATAATTGCAAATTATTGATTATCTTACTTCCTAGTAAGATTCCTTACTCATTCTATGTTTACATTCAAAATACAGAGATGAGTTTATTGCAGCTTTCGTATTTAACATGAATTCACAACAACAACAACAATTCAAAAAAAAAAAAAATTGCCGCAGTTTAGACTGAAGAAGGCGAAGATATAAGAAAAATAAATAACAGATATTTTATGTATTTTCAAACACATATATACACCTACTTCTCTCCCTATATACATACATACATACATACATACATACATACATATATATACATACATACACACACACACACACATATATATATATACATGCGTGTGTATGTGTGTATTTCTATGTGTATGTACAAATGCATATATACATATGCATATATATGTATGTATATATATATATATATATATATATATATATATATATATGTATGTTTGTGTATATATATATATATATATATAAGCATGTGCATGGTTTGTGTTTGTAGGTATATGAATAAACATTCAATTATACATACACACACATTCGCATACACACTTACACCTATATATATATATATATATATGTGTGTGTGTGTGTGTGTGTATATGTATATGTGTGTATATATATGTAAATGATGTACACATCACATATACATGTATGTATATATATATGTGTATATACATACATATATATTTTCCACTTCATCTATCAATATGAACTGTCAAGTACTAACAGTGTTGGTGATTAAAAACAAGCCAAAAGCAAAAAAGTTGTGCTTCCTTTTTGCCTGAGTGTGTTTTTAAAACTTAAGAAAACACAATCCACTGCGCGCTGTTTTCTTAAGCTTCTTATTTCCGTTCAGCAATAAGAGCAATCAAGAGTACGAAAAAGTTTTGAAAAAATCTCAAAATCAAGCAGAAGGACCGTTTCATATCAATTGCTTTATTTTATGCAAAAAGTTTTTTTCAATAATCGATATTTCTATGGCTAATCGCTGAGTGAAATATCCAGTGAAGCCCAAAGTTTATGTAGGGAAAATAGGTTGAAATGCTATTAAGTGACAGCATCTTACCTTGAAATAGACAAAGTATATGAATAAAGATACAGGAATGGATTTTAAAATGTAGAAATTATCTTAATGTCTAATATAGAGATTATGTTATAAAGGATAGCGGGAAAAGAAACCTTTCGTTGACTCGACCCCGGGTCTTAAATTTGTATTCGATTTATTTGGCATGGAAAAAGAGAAAACAAAAGTTGAACACGGCTACGTTTGGAATATAGACTGAATCATAAGAAGCAAATGCTAACATACTCAGATAAATGTCCACTATACATGCACCTATACATATATATTTCTCTCTCTCTCTCTCTCCCCCCCCTCTCTCTCTCTCTCTCCCTATCTCTCTCTCTCTCTCTCTCTCTCTCTATATATATATATATATATAGAGAGAGAGAGAGAGAGAGATAAATATACACACACATATAACATATATATATATATATATATATATATATACGCGGAGGTACCCAAAGGTAGTGGGAAACATACTCTGTGGGACAAGGCCATTGTACTTCAGGCTCTTCCGCAGCTAGAAGCCACTTGATTCGATCCTCAGGAATCAGTCTGCGACTGGCGTCGTACTGCTACGTGGTGCGTTTTTGTTTTTCAGTGCTTCCATCCTATTTGTCGATTTTGGCAATGGCTGAAACGAAGGAACTGTGTGTTCCCGTGAAATTATGCTTAAAGATGGGGTAAACGGCGGCCGAAATAATTGGCATGCTTCAAACAGCTTCCAAGGATGTTGCAATGAGTAAAACACAAGCTTACAAGTGGTTTTCAGGCGTTAGGAATGATGACTTTTTTGGAGGACCGTCACCGAATAATCAGTGAACTTGTTGAAATGACTGGTGTGTTCTAGAACCTTACATCCTTTCAAGTGCCTGTTAAACACTGGGCTAATCTAATCAACTTAACCATCCGACGAACTTTCTGTCCTCGTGCCAGAATTTGTAATGAATGATTATGAGAACCAAGTATATTCAAACATAGAAGTTATAATGCAAGAGTTAATTCGGGCGACCTTTAATGTGACGACAATTCAAGGAACAAAACGAATCAAAATATAACTGAATATATATTTTTTTAATTATAGAAACACATAACATTATGTCTGACAAAAAGGTAAATCATGCTAGGAAAAGAAATTTGATATCCACTGATATAAACCATTATGATGATTTATATTTCGTCAGCTTTCTTCAAAGCATTTACATTTGTATCGTTTGATTAGACGTTTAAATCAAGATGTAAGGTTTTAATGAATCTGATATGTTTTAATTAGTTACTGTGCATTTTAATTAGCTGTAATGGAGAAATAGAGTCATATAACATTGTATTTGACATTTCCTTTATAATATATTTTTAAAACACTTTGTCTGTGTTGAAATATCATGGTCATTCAACTAATGGTAATTATCCTCAATACATACATATACACGCAGGCACGCACACATATATACATACATACGTACGCACACTCATACTCACACACACACACACACATACACACACACACACACACACATATAATATATAGCTGGAATTTACAAAAAACACAAAACAAAAAACGTAGACAGGTTTGTAAACAACAAACAGATGCATTAGTTTAATTAGCTCGGGAAGTTAGAAAGTCTTTTACGTTTCGAGCCTACGCTCTTCAACAGAAAGGAACAGAAAAATAAGCAGAGAGAGAGAGAGAGAGAGAGAGAGAGAGAGAGAGAGAGAAGAGAGAGAGAGAGAGAGAGAGAGAGAGAGAGAGAGAGAGAGAGAGAGAGAGAGAAAAAAAGGTTTATTGGCTAGTGATCAATCATGGCGAATGCCGGACAAAGGTGGTCAGACATGAGAGCTAGGAAGAAGGGGAGATAAAAAATTGTAGTGGTGATTCCATCACGAAGATTCGCCTGCGTGTGTATGTGAGAGCGTGTATGTGCGTGTGGAAAGGGGCTGGTGACCTTGACGTGTGCATGTGTAAGTGTGCGGTCCAGAATATCTCTATTTGCTGCATTAGCACGGTATAGCATAAGTTAAGATTAATTTGGCAAAATGTGACAAGAGTAGAGAGTACAGATATCCATGTAACAAAATAGTGTAACTCCTCCCGTACGGAGGACTGAACAACCAATGGAGGCAACGAAAAGGTAGTCAATATTTTGCTGAAAAATAAAAACAAAAGAACATGAATATTCTATGTATTCATCTGACAATACCAGTTAAAAAATGCATCAGAATATTTCTAAATTCATTTAGACTATGAATAAATTCCCCTGTTTCTTCAGATACAATTAGATAAAAATTAAATATATTCACATTTCGTTTTGACTAGAAACCAAGAATCTATGTGTATGCTTGCATGTATGTAGTTGTTTCGATGTGCATGTGGCTTTTTATATGCATTTGTGTTTATGTATGTCGGTGCTTGTATTAGCAGGTGTGTTTATATATACCTTGTGTGTGTATCTTTGTTCCATGTTTGTCGTTTACATTGATGAACTTTGGAAAACCAGTGCGGTTTGTTTATGTACTATAACGTAGTAATTAAAACAATGGAAATCGATAAATTACAAAATTTTAATTGAAATACTTGTAACTAAATTTGAAAATATCCAGAGCTAAATTTTTTGTTTGGTTTTCGAAATTTATTAATTAACAGCATAATTGTATAATTGCCTCATTTTCGTAACGTGATTAGTTAGACAAATTAGGATACGAGGTGAACTATGAGATCGTTGATGAACCATGTATTTGACTTAATCTGGTTTTCGATTTCTACAGGGTGCATATCAGTTTCAAAGCTTGCACCAAAAAAATAGATGCTGGCTGGCACTCTTGCTACTACGTCTACTGCTACTGCTGCTGTAGCTGATATCACTGCCCCCAAGGTTTTATATGCTATGTATATTTCCGAAGTATTGATATTATGCGTATATATTCACATATTTTTTAAATCGTTCTGAATGTAGCTGTTATTATAGGATTATTTCTGCTTTCCTCCTCCTTCTCCTCCTCCTCCTCCTCCTCCTCCTCCTTCTTCTTCTTCTTCTTCTTCCCCTTGCATTTACTGTTGTTGTTTACTGCAGTTCTCATTGCTATTGTATTGTCGTCGTATGTAGACATATTTCCCCTTTTCAAGTAGTTTGTTATTTAAAAGCGCGCCTACTCCGCATGCTACAGTATTTATTTTCTCTAACATATGATTTGCTATTTTTTATTCTGGCTCTGCTTCAGAAAGTTTGAAAAGGAGTTTCTCATTTCCATCAAATATTCCATATTTCTAGGAAAACAATTTATTCTTTATTATTGCGGACGAGGATTTCAGTCTGTTGCAGCTGGTGAGGCTGAGAATTCATTCCTAATAATAACGGCTGCTATCATCTTACTGATTCGCAGAACAGAACAAAAAAACAAAAACAAACATATCTTGTACGTTAGAAACAATTGCTGAAAACCGGTTATATTTCTTATACTTACAGAAACCACGACAAGAACATTATAATTAATTTTATACAAAATACGATTTAAAAACGTAAATTTAGCCTCGATGCAGTATCATTAATATATTAATATAAACGGGTGAAATGAGGCTGGAATGAGATAAAATAAACAGAATAAGAAGATGGTTATTAAATATATTGTTGAACGATAAAAATGAACGTAAACTGGCAGGGGATGGCAGTAGAAAAGTGTGTTTTGGTAATATGGCTTCTCTTTAGTCTCTATGTGAAGAAGGAACAGTGATCACTTTCACAAACAGGCTGTTCCGTTGATTTCGGATCAACTGGAACCCTCGTCGTCGTAACCGACGGAGTGCCACCATATATATATACACAGACATATGTATGCATACAATCCATACACATACATGAGCGTTAAACTAATACATCCATTTGTTGTTTACACCACCTGTCTTCGTCCGTTGTTTCTTTCGTATATTCTCCCATATATATATATATATATATATATATATATATATATATATATATATATATATATATATATATATATATATATATATATAATCATCATAAATATACAGGGATTAGCATTGAGTTGCTTCTCCAACATACTGAAAATTTAGAAATAGCAGTCAAAGAACTACTGATTCCAAACTACAAATTTTTCTCTAAATGGATGGCGATATTTATGGCGATATTTTCAGTATGTTCGAGAAGCAACTCAATGCTAATCCCTGTATATTTATGATGATAAATGGTTTTACCGATAAAGGTTTTTTCATACTGAACTACTTGGCAAAATTGTTAATTATTAATTCTATTATTAATTGACGATTCCCTGGCCTTATTCTTGTATATATATATATATATATATATATATATATATATATATATATATATATATATATATATATACATACATACATATATATATATATATATATATATATATATATATATATATATATATATATATATATATATATATACATATATACATATATATATATATATATATATATATATACATATATACATATATATACATATATATATATATATATACATATATACATATATATATACATATATATATATATACATATATATATATATATATATATATATACATATATATATATATATATATATATATACATATATATATAATATATATATATATATATATATACACATATATATATATATATATATATATATATATACATATATATATATATATATATATACATATATATATATATATACATATATATATATATATATATATATATATACATATATATACATATATATACATATATATATATATATATATATATATATATATATATATATATATATATATATATATATATATATATATATATATGTATATATGTATATATATATTATTGCATATGCATGGAATGTCTTCCTATGTAATTGTATTGTTTGTATGTCTCGCTGCACCCACAAGTATTTGAAAGTCAGAGTGTTTGTCAAAGTTTTTTCGAACTGTTTTCAAATTATACAACATTATCTCACGATGCTCCGCTAGCAAAATATAAAAAAATACAGATATTTAT
>NC_142945.1:51009880-51049880 GCF_046866305.1 Octopus bimaculoides | reverse complement strand
TTGTATTATATTTAATGTTTCTGGCGTGGCTTATCTTTTATTAGGCAGTTTCCAACGTAATAACATCATTGTTATACTATCGTTCAAAAGCACAAATCTAATTGAGTTAACAATAGACCTGATAAATCGTCTGCTATTTTCTTGACTAACATAACAAAGAGAAGTAATGGAGAATCTGCTTTTATTAAACCTTTTCAAAAGAAAGGAAAAAAAATGGTGGTGTATAAGACTAACACAGAAAGTAATTAGATTTTAATATGGCTGAGGATGAAATACACCAGGGAACGTTTTGAATCACTGCATGGTTGTCAAAAGTGTGTAATATAACAACAAGGTCACAATCTTCATTCCTCTACATGAGATTGCACTAATCGATATATGGGCAATTTTTCTCAATAGTGCTATTGAACACATGAGAATCCATAAGTCATGGGAGATAATTTCCAGAAAATTATTTTAAGTCAATTTTTGGACAATATAATGTGGAAACTTCATATGTACGTGTATGTATGTATATATATATGTGTATATATATATATATATATATATATATATATATAGAAATATATATATATATATATATATATATATATATATATATATATATATATATATATATATATATATATATATGTATGTATGTATGCATGTATCTATCTATCTATCTATCTATCTATCTGTCTGACTATCTATCTATCTATCTATCTATCTATCTATCTATCTGTCTGACTATCTATCTATCTATCTATCTATCTATCTATCTATCTATCTATCTATCTATCTATCTATCTATCTATCTATCTATCTATCTATCTATCTTTCTATTTCATTTTGTTACATATGTGAATTGCGTGTGTGTGTCTTAACCGATTCAGATTTCAAATGATGGATTTTATTCTGGAATGGGTAGAGAAGAAGAGAGCGAGAACGTGAGAGTAAGAGGGAGAGAAAGAGTGATAGAGAGAGAAGGAAGGAGACAGACAGACAGACCATAACAGAGAATAGAGGCTGAGAGTAGAAGTGCGAAACTGTGTATGTTTGTGTGTGCGCGCGTGCTATGTGTGTGTGTGTGTGTGTGTGTGTAAGAGAGTGGGACAGAGGTGGGTCGCTTATAGATGGTAGGTGGGATGCAGAGAATAGCAGTTAAGTGCTCAAGTAAAAGTAAGAAGAGAAAAGCTGAAGAACGGAAGTAGGTAATCGATGGATTAGAAAGTGATGGGAGACAGACAGACAGACAGACAGACAGACAGATAGATAGATAGATAGATAGATAAATAGATAGATATAGAGAGGATATGTGTGTGAGAGAGAGAGAGTGGGTAAAACATAAAGAAAGCAAAATTATGGGCGGGGCGTAGAGGGTAAGAGTAAGAGTAAGAGAATATTTGAAATATTGGAAGGCAGTGGGTGAAAAGGGAATAAAATCTGTGGTGAGGAATAGTGAGAGAGTAAGAGAGAAGCGAGGGTAGGAGTACAGACTTAAAAGTGGGAGGGGCAGAGAGAGAGAGAGAGAGTGAGAGTGAAAGGCGGGAGATTGGAGTGAAAAGACGAATCAGGAAAAGGAAAATAATATTTTGATAAAAAGGAAAATAAGAGATTGGGGTAGGTGGAAGAGTAAAAGTGGGGATAGGAAGAGGAGAAAACGCTAAAGTGTGTGTATGGGGGAAGGGAGAACGAGAAAGGGAGAGAGAGAATTTGTAAGAGAGTAACTGCAGGAAGCGGCGGGGGAAGGTGAAGTGATGAGGTTATGAATCGGAAAGAAATGGGTTAAACGTTTTCTTAAACTATTTTGCAATATTTTTGGTTTTGGTTTACAGAAAATCACAGCTGTTAGATTTGCTCGTGTAATATATATCTCTCTCACAATGATATTAAGACCCCAACAGTTCCTCGATTCAAACGCAACTAGAACAATGTCTAGACGGCTTCTTAGGCCAATTTTAAATGTGTAACCGGTCAGCCTTTGTAAAACTGTGTGGCCTATGGTCAGGAGAATTCAACGCTTCGTCCGTAGATATTATGTTGACCTTGGACAGCAAATAGACTAAGAGAAGCACAGCTTTGAACATTGATTCTCATTCCCTGGCTGAGAAGAGAACAGGGAACCCACAGCTCCGATTTATGCAGAAAAGAGCCCCCAAAATGCAAGAAAATTATTTAAACCCCACTATTTTGACCACAACGCATTGGGGATGATAACTGTAATTAATTAATGAATGAATGAATTAATCCATTCATTCAATCAATCATTTATTGAGATCGCATATAAATGATTTTATCGCCCCGTTGATTGCACCTGCAGTTAAAAATGTACTATTTGTGACCGTCACATCGATATTTCAACGTTGAGTATCAAAAAGCATTTTATTTCCATGAACCATTTTCGAATCGAATGGGTTATAAGTTATGGAATATTATAGCGTTGTTTGTCTAACGTTTAACCTGGTTGCATTTTCTAGCAGGTCATGCGACGTATTTATGTTCTGTCGCCAATTCGTTAGAGACAGTGAGTTCTAGAATCTAATAGAATATGAATTAGGAATAGATAAAAGAAAAATATATGGGAATGAAAGGAATAAATGTGTCAGAGATAGAGATAGAGAGAGAAAGAGAAGGAGGAGAAGTGAAAGTAGAAATGAAAATGAAAGTGAAATAGAGCGTGAGAAAAATTCAGAGAGAAAGAGAAAGCAGCTGAGAGAGAAAGAAGGAAAAAGGAACAAATGGAGAGAAAGAGAGAGAGAGAGAGAGAGAGAGAGATGAAGAGAGAGAGATGAAGAGAGAGAGAGAGAGATGAAGAGAGAGAGAAAGAAAGAAAGACAGACAAAGAGAAAGAGAGAGAGACAGGGGAGGGGAGGTAAACGGAGGAAGTGTAAATTGAAGAGAAAATGTGAGAGTGAAAAGTAGAGGGAGAAGGAAGGTGAGGCGCTACACCCCACAAAAAGAAAGGAAGAAAGAAAACGTGATGAAAGACAAGGAAGATAGGGAAGAGGGAGGAGAAAGGAGAATGAGAAACAAACAGAGCGAAAGGATATGGTGGAGAGAGTGAGAATGAACGTAAGCAAGTGATTAGGAGGCAGAAAGAGAGAGATAGAGAGGCAGAGGGGAGAGAGAGAGTGAGAGTAAGAAACATAAGTTGACAGAGATGAAGAGCGCATGAGTGAGAAAGAGAGAGAGAGAGAGAGAGAGAGAGAGAGAGAGAAGAGAGAGAGAGAGATAGAAAGAGAGAGAGAGAGAGAGATAGTGATTGATAGAAAGAAAGACAGATGGAAAGACAGAGATTGAGAGACAAACAGATAAAAGACACACAGACATATAGATATATATGTGTATAGATAGACAGATAGATAAATAGATAGAAACAATAGATAGATAAATACATACATACATAGATAGATAGAAAGATAGATGGTCTGTTGAATAGATAGATAGATAAATAGGTAGATAGGTAGTTAGCTAGCTAGGTAGATAGATAGATAGATAGATAAATAGATAGTTTGATAGATAGATAGTTACATAGAAAGATAGAATGATAAATAGATAAATAGATAGTTCAGGAAAGTGGAAAGGAACAAAGGCAGAGAAGTAAGAATATAAGAGAGAGATGGAGCGAAAATGATAAGACAGAGAGTGTAGAAATGAAGGTGAGAAGAGAGAAAGAACTTACAGGGTGGCAGAAAATGAGAGGAAGAGGGAGAGGAGGAAGAACGTGAGAGAGAGAGAGAAAGAGAGAGAGAGAGAGAGAGAGAGAGAGAGAGAGAGAGAGAGAGAGAGAGGGGAAGAGAGATAAGAAAGAAAAAAAGAAACAAAAAGCGGGTGAGAAGAATGAGATAGGAAAGACAAAGTAATGGCATTAATTTGAGAGAGGCAAAGGAATAATGGAAGTAGGATTGAAAAGCGTTGAAAGTGTTTGTGTATTATTGAGAAGCAACGGTTAGAGGGATGTGGGATGCAAGAAGCAAAACATACATGAGACAGTTCGAAGGAGGTAATTACGGGTATGAAATATGATGATACAGCTTCTCTAATGTCAGCATTATCCTTTATTCTATACTTCTTTTTTTTTTCTTTTGCTTGCAATATTTTCTTATTTAACAAATGTTGTTTATTTCTTATTTCTGTTTTCTTTTCTTTTATTATTCGTATTTTAGTTTTACTTTGTATTCAAACGCGCTCTTCTTTCAAATCTTGTTTTTTGCTGTTGTTCAGCCTCGTTATCTCCTCCTCCTCCTCCTCCTCCTCCAGCAGCAGCAGCACCGCCACCACCACCAACATCTCAGCCTTCTCCTTCATTCTTCTTCTTCTTCTTCTTCTTCTTCTTCTTCTTCTTCTTCTTCTTCTTCTTCTTCTTCTTCTTCTTCTTCTTCTTCTTCTTCTTCTTTATTCCGTACTTCACTTCTCACATATAAGTGAGGCCGCATGGCTTAGCTGTTAGGGGTTTTACACTCACGAACTAGCGATCGTAATTTCAATTCCTAGCGAAGGCGGAGGTATTGTTTTTCAGTCGTGTTTGTTTGTTTGCCCGTGGACAAGATATCTCAAGAACCGCTGAACGGATTCGAATGAAAATTTCAGTAATATTTGGCAACATGACTGGCATAAACCGATTAGATTTTGGGATCGATTCGGTACTGGACAAGAATTCTGGATTATTTTCCCTTTTTCTTTTTTACTAACATTTTGAGAGCGGTCGCGTTCATTATTAGTAATCTCGTTTGTGAGAGCAATCAAGTTTATTTCAGATATTCTCATTTTAAAACTCATCTCTGGCTAATCGTTGAGAAGACGTGGTGTTGCCTTGGCGGAGGTTTGCGCTCTCTGAGTGCTCTTGCAATCATCATCATCGTCATTATCATTATTAAGAGCTTGATGATGAAACTGGGTGTGGCGGTGATTTTGGTGACGAAAGCGTAAACAATGATGATGTCATTGAGGGCGTCGACGATAATGATGATAAAGACGGTGATGAAGAAGTTGATGACGATGATAATGTTTGCGACAATGGTTGTGGTGGTGAAAGTGGTAATTGTGATGATGCTGCTGCGGCTGCTGCTGCTGTTGATGATGATGATGATGCTATCAGCGACGGGGACACATGTCATGATGATGTTGATGATGATAGAATATTAACGCAGCAATGAAGTGCAAAGAATAAAAGGCAAGAGCTAAAACAAAATAAAAAATAAATAATAAAAATGCAATTTCTTAAAAACCATCAAAGAAAGAAAGCTAAAATATTTTGGACATTTAATTAGAAAAAGTAATTTAAAAAGATTTTTTTATTGAGTAGAAGTTAAAATGAATGGCATAGAAGGGAAATAGGAATATATTGGAGAGATTCTATCAAAAGTTAGACGACTGCCAACAAACAATATCGTCGTCCTCGTGTTCTTCTTCTTCTTCTTCTTCTTCTTCTTCTTCTTCTTATTCCTCCTCCCCCGCCTCTTCTTCTTTTCCTCCCCCGCCTCTTCTTCTTTTCCTCCTCCGCCTCTTCTTCTTTTCCTCCTCCGCCTCTTCTTCTTCTCCTCCTTTCTGCTCTGCCTTCCCCTCCTTTCTTCTTCTTTTTCATCTTCTTCTCATCATCATCAGCCTCATCATCATTATCGTCATCAATCCCCAGATATCACTGCTTCATGTCACGGGCCACATTAGGCTGATCACCCGGCTTCTATAGAGCGTAAGTGACCGATATCGCAAAACCATCCTCGAACGAAACGACGCCATTCCGTCGAAGAAGTATTCATTTACAGCTGCGTGGACTGGACCAACGTGAAATGAAGTGTTTTGTTCAAGTGCATAATGCACGTCCCTGTTCTAGAATCGAAACCAAAATCTTGCAATCGTGAATGCAACGCCCCACACCCACCAACCACTAAATCACGCATCTGGAGCAATACGATACATTTCAACGAAGCAATCCTACAGGAAACGGCAATCTTAGAGGAAACAGGGCACTTGTATACGAAACGTTGTAGCAAAAAATAAGTGCTGGCTATAATCTCTATTGAATATCTGTAGAGATAACCGTAACACATAACACTGATTAATGTCATATAATGTAATGCGAGCAGCGTTGGAGAAAGGCAGTATAAACCAGGTGATACTACACTGTCGAGCGCTATACTTAGCGACTATTAAAATTGGATACTTGGCGATGGGAGACGGGACATACGCTTTAAATTTTACTTAATCCAGTAATTAAAATGTGGCCATGCTGGAGTGCCGCACTGAGGACTTTAGTCGAAAGTTAATGTTTTCTTTTTAAAGGCCGGTACTTATTCATTTGAATTTCTTCGCAGCCGAAAGGCTCAGTGACGAGGACGTAATCAAACCAGTACCGATTGTCAGACATTTACGAAGGGACAACCACATTCACCACACACACAAAGCACACGCACACACACGAACATACACACACACGAATATACACGCGCCTGTATGTATGACGTGTTTTCGAAAAAAATTCCCTCTACGGAAAAGACATTTGGCGAGGCGGAGTCACAGTAGTAGACAGTCGTGGAATGCACCTTGCAATGGACCAAACGCGAAATCAAATAGTTGCAAAGCGTATATCTTGAGCACATAACCATGCCTCTGCTTGATGTAATATTGTATCTACCTCGTAGATTTAGTACAGTTATTACTAAGATGAAATAGTATTCGTTTCATACATATTCTATGAGTAATAGTCTGATGAAATTCTGCATTATTCTCGTAGATTTTTAATATGATATTGATTCACTGAAAATATTTAAAAAAAATTTACCTTTATCTATTGAGAGATTATTTTATGTTATATTAATACTAGAACTTCACAGAAAATTCTCATGCATGCTTATGAATGCACTATATAAACCTTGTGTTTTCGTTTGAACAGCTAGACATATTAACCACATTTCAATTCAGTATCTCTACCGACGCAAAAGGAAGAAATTTGAGATAGATTATGTTACATAAGATAGTCATAAAAACAGCATACGTCATATAACGAAACACAGGATACTGATAGGCAAAATCAATTGGATCAGGGCGTCCTTGTGCATAAGCAAGAACTAAAATCTAACAACAGAAAGAAGAATCACAACAACATCACAAAAGCTGACTCCACAGTAGTCGAACACAAATCTACAATACGACGCAACATTGAAAGTACACCGTTCTTTGCTAAGTTGATGTCTGCTAAAGGCAGCGTATTAAAAGCACTCAATTCCGCCATGCTTAATTACATCGTTACGAAAGAATTTTCTGATCCATGAAAAATAGACGTCTATGAAAAGAACACAGTGTAGTTTACGTATAGACGCACACTTTCATATCTTTTTCATATATATGCATTTATAAACATATATGGACGTGTGTGTGTGTGTGTGTGTGTGTGTGTGTGTGTGTGTGTGTGTATGTATTATGTATTTAAATATAACCATAAAAATCACATCTATCTATCTATCTATCTATCTATCTATCTATCTATCTATCTATCTATCTATCTATTTAGCTAGCCAGCTAGCCAGCGTATCGATGTGTGTGTGTGTATATATTTATATATATGAGTATATGCGTTTATGCGCACGTGTTTATTTATGTGTGTGTATGTGTTTGTAAGTGTGTGCGTGAGTGTGTGTGTGTATGTCTTTGTGTTTGTGTGTGTGTGTGCGTGTGTGTGCGTGTACATAATGGCATCGTCGCAGAAATGGCATTTATGGAAACGTCGTAGAATTGTCGAAACCGTTTTGCTAAGCGGACTAGAAGCCAATAAGTAATATAATTATTGGTGCTAAAAATAAAGTCCTTATGAGTAGAATTTAAAGATAATAGCCTATTTGCTTAATATACTTACTAGGTCTCCAAGGCTATAGCGGAAATGTTAAATGGCTTTCTAAAACTTTTAATGTATAAGTGCTCTCTGAGAAGGAAGTTGTTAAAATTTCTGCTTTGTTTTCGATTTGTTTTATTTTTCTGTGTTTGTTCTTAATATTTTGCTTTTTGTTTTGTTGTTCATAATCTATGATAGCAAAAAAAGGAAATAAATAAAAAAGAAAACGAGTATGTCATTTATAATTTGTCAGTTATTAAGGATATGTCTCCACCTAATTTTATATTAAGGATGCAAAACGCTAGGATCGAATTTTAACGCAGTCACCCTGAGGACGTGTGTATGTGTGTGGGTATGTATATATATATATATATATATATATATATATATATTGTATATGAATGTGTATATGTGTGTATATGTGTGTATCGGCTTAGACAGCTGAGACGTAGCTCAGGTGTTAAGCAGCTCATTTCCCAACTTCCCAACCACACCATTTTGGGGTCAGACTGAATGTGCACGCTTTTCAACTTACAGCTCTTTAACAGCTTCAGAATAGCCTCAGACCTAAGCAGAAATGTATATAATGTCTTCCATTTCTTAAGACGAAGAAGGTGTGATCTGGTAATTAGGCTGCTGTTTCTAACAGTACCTGAGAAGACTATTGCCAATAATCATCGGATATATTTATGCTCTCTAGAGAATTTTCTCATTCACAATGTGGTTTCAATGCAGGACTGAAGTAGTATGTGATGCAATATTCTACAAAGTTACCATTCCATCATAAATAATAACAATTCTGCGAACTATAGTTCCCCATTGCTGATCATTAACGTGGAAGGGATAAGTTGATTGATATATGTCTTGGTTATGATGGATTACATAGCCTAAGCTCTTCGATTAACAGTTTAAAAGTTCTAATATTGTAACAGCACTTTGACTAATTTCAATATTGGAGATCGATCAATAAATTAGGCAATCGAATGATACAATTATAATGAATTATATGTGAGGTTAAATCGATAAATGTGGAAATATTATTACAAACACGTCCTTATATTTGATTTGTCAATCTAATATTGATTAATCAGATATATTTATCGATACTTGAAACACCAAGGTTATCCATTGACAGGTCTTATTTGAAATATTACGGAATTCGGCATTTTGGGTTCAAATGATGACCTGCAATTATCTAACTCCTTTCATCTAGAATTAGCCGCTCGTGTAAGTTCGTAGGAAATATAATGGATGTACAATGGCAAATATTCATGGTGTTAAGTGAAGACCACAGATGAACATCACACATTATTGCTTTGAAGTTATTTTTAATACGCGCATAATTGGTTGTGTGGTAAGAAGTTTACTTCTCAACCGCATGATTCCAGGTTCAGTCTGATATCGGCTTATATTTCGCACTTGTATCTACCTGAGATAATTTCATATCTGCTAGATTACGAAAGGGTTCTTTTCTAGTATTTACCACGCGGGTATTATTTTGATCAAATAATACTTCAATATGCGAAACGGCCGCATATATTCGTGTCATAGTTTGCTAGAAGGACAACTATTTTGTGGTAAGGACGGGGGCCAAATCGATTACATCGACGTCAGTATACAATTAGTAATTCTTTTATCGATCCCGAAACGATGAAAGCCAAAGTTGAACTCAGGAGAATTTGACGTCAAAACAAATTCGAACGAAAAGTGGCTAAGCATTTTGCCCAGGGTGCTAACGATTCTGCCAGCGCCTTGCCTTAATAAACGATCACACATATTACACGTTTATGCGCGTGAAGTGGACAAGTAGAAGCACGTTTTCCTTACTTAACCCCACACACTTTAAAAAGGGAATTACACACACATAATATTGGCTATACCCCGCTCCACCAACAGCCAAAGAAAAAAACAAAAAAAAAACACAGGGTGATGGTTAAGAACGGAACATCTTTGATCATAAACCTATTTATTTGAGATTCGTTCATTGCTAAACATCAACAACAGTAATAAGAATAACAAAGATGCACTAATGTTCCACAGTCTTGTTCAATAATTGAAATGAGAGGGAAACATGAGAGGAAGAGAAACTAGACAAGGCCATAACTTGCGCTAATCAATAATAGTATTCGCTATTCCTAAATATTTTTATCAAAATGTTAATGCGTTTATACACACAGCTGTGTGTACACACAGTAGTACTGTCACTGACATACTTATAGGCAAGAGTTTTTTAAAGTGAAGACATTCTGTTGATTGGTTTATTTGATCGAACTTCCACACAAGGGTTTAGGTAAATACCAATTTTAGATTTACTTACACACAAACGTATACATACATACACACAGACATATACATACATACAAACATACATACATACATATATGTACATATATACATACATACACACGCATACACATACACACACAGTCACATACATACATATATATTTGAATGCATGCATGTATAGCTCTAAGAGATTTCCAATTAGTGAATAAATTCCCCCGATTGGACGAATTAAATGCCTTGGGCTGTCCATATGTGTGCGCGTGTGTGTGTGTGTGTGTGCGCGCGTGCGTGCGTGCGTTTGTGTGACACTGATATAGGTATATATACATTCACATACATATATATATATATATATATATATATATATGTATACACTCACAGACTCATATACATATGCGTGTGTGTATATATATATATATATATATATATATATATATATATATATATATATATATATATATATATATATATATATATATATATATATATATATATATGCGTGTGTGTGTGCGTTTGTGTATATATATGTATGCGTGTATTATGTGTGTGTGTACATGTCTGTGTTTACTGTAGATATGCTGTTATTTCATTTTACCATGATTTACTGCAGTGGGTTTTTCTCACTCGATACGGGCTTCTTAATACTAGCTGTGTCTATTCACAAAATTTCGTATAAAGAGACACATTACACACACACACACACACAGACAAGACTTAACGAAACGAAGCCAAAACGGACAAAACCAAACTATACAAAACGCTTATTTGTAGATTTACCAATATAAACTTCATTATCATCTCCATCACTTGCGTTAGAAGTAGAAATGCAAATGGTGATAATAATAATAATAATAATAATAATAATAACAATGATAAAAATAATAATAGTAACAATAGTGTGAATTTCTTTGCTGCAGGTGTAAAGTAAACTATTCGGCAAGAAATGGAAACAAAATTGAAATAAAATCTAATAATAATAATAATAATAATAATAATAATAATAATAAAAATAATAATAGCAGCGTTCGTTTTATGAATAACAATAGATCGTCAATCGTAAATCATATAATGATGCTAATACTTAAATTTGGAATCGTTTTTCTTTCTTTTGTTTCTTTATATTGGACGTACTTTTTTCCTCGAAGCGTTTAATGTTGAAAATGGCGATTTTGAGCAAATTAGTAATTTGTTTCGCTTCGCTCATTTCTTTTTCCTACTCTAGTTGTTGTTCGTATATTGTTGTTACTGTTGTTTTTTGTTGTTGTTCCTTTCCTAAGTATTTCCTTGTATGTCGTCAATAAACGCAGAATTTCAGCCCCCGCAGCAATCAAACTTCGCCATTATTCTTTTTCTATTGTAATTATGTTTTCATTTGTGCAACTTTGTTTGTCTCTTTCTTTCTCTCTATCATCTTCTCTTTAACTCTCTCTCTCTCTCTCTCTCTCTCTCTCTCTCTCTCTCTCTCTCTCTCTGTATTACTCACTGTTTCCATTCTTCGCCTACAAGTTGAAATGAGAACGAGAATAGCATTTCACTACATGTATTATGCGGGATTTTTGTATTATGTCCGGCTTTTACGGTGTTTTGTAAACTATACTAAGCTATGCATTACACCATAAAATAGTATATAAATCTTTTATGTACAGTACTAAATTTTAGAAAAACGCATCGTCTTAAGTATTATAAATATTCACTACAAATACATGTGTATGTATTTATGTGTGTGAGTGTGTTTGTGCATTTACACGCCCACAGAAACACACACCCACAAACACAGAGACACAAACACATCTCACATATATACATGTACGTATACATGTTTGCACGTATATTAAAGAGTTAAACAGGTACATATATACGGAAATACGTGCGTGTATATGTGTGGTGGTTGTCCACTCCTTACGCAGAGTTTGACCACCTCCTGTCCCTCCACCTTAGAACCATCATGGCATCTGATGTGGTTTTTTTAACCAGACAATGTTCTGAAGAGACACCCACATAGATTGCACATCCGACGTGGACCACCAAATGCTGTAGATAAGTTCTGAACTTTGTGGATCTTAAAATATCTTTTGAAGTCTCCGTTACATTTGCAAACATTCTGCCATACATTCCATTGAAAGGTGTGCACAGACATATAGGCAATATAGTTGGTGCATGTTCGTTTTCCATGCGTTCGCAAATGAGATTCCAGTCCCGCAAAAGAAAGGCATAGTCTGTCACAAACTGTGCACAAAAAAAAAAAAAGCAAAACGGTCATTGAGATTCACCTTCTCCATCGCAACATTCTTCCTTAAATCTCTCTTGAGCCATGCCTGCGTTCTCCTGGTCTCTTCAAACGCTTTCACTCCACCCCACTTCACACTTTCGTTCACCTCCCAGCTACACATGCATGATTACCTAATACAAATATACATACATAAAGACATGTATGAGGGAGTATGTATGGGAGCATGATATCTTAGTTGAGAATCTGAATCAATGACTCATTTATAAAGGGCTTCATAAAAACCCTCTTCTCAAGTGGGTTTGCACGACACACCTCGGCCTTGAAATAATTACTCGACTAACTCATCTGAAATAAGATAGCCACTCTATATATACTCTGATGTATTGCTCTTGCTTTATAGACATTCTCATATATACGTATATATATATACACACACACACACACACACACACATATATATATATATATATATATATATATATATATATATATATATATATATATATATATATATATATATATATATACAATTAAACCTTGGGAGAGGCATTATGCCGGTAATAAACACACGCACTGGTTCAGTCCTTTATTAATTTATATAGTTTTTTGTTAAATTATTTCATTGCACTCTTGCAATCTCTTCAGTAACTTGTCTCTCCACTTCCATTTATTTTCAAAATAAATGGAAGTGGAGAGACAAGTTACTGAAGAGATTGCAAGAGTGCAATGAAATAATTTAACAAAAAACTATATAAATTAATAAAGGACTGAACCAGTGCGTGTGTTTATTACCGGCATAATGCCTCTCCCAAGGTTTAATTGTATTTATTTCAACACACGTATCCACATCAAGAATCTTGCACACGAAATACACATACGAAATATATATATATATATATATATATATATATATATATATATATATATATATATAATTGAACATAGGTTGAATATCAACAAAGTTTGCTTTAGAAGCGTTGCGATGTATTGAAAGATAGAGATAAGCAAATAATTTTATTCTGAAGCGCAGGATAATGCTAATTATATAGCATGAACAGGATAAACTATCTCTATTTTACATACAATTCTCTCGACGGCCAGCTTTCATGCTATATTATTAACATTATTCTGCGTTTGAGAAAACATATATATATATATATATATATATATATATATATATATATATATATATATATATATATATATATATATATATATAGTGAGAATTTACAAAAAACAAAAACAAAAAATAAAAGAGGAAGACGCGTGTGTAAACAACAAACAGATGTATTAGTTTAACGGTCGGGAAGTAAGAGAGACTTTTACATTTTGAGCCTACGCTCTTCGACTGAAAGGAACACAGCAATAAACAGGGAGAGAAAAAAAATATATGTATAATGTCATGTGATATAAAGTAATACAATGTGTGTGATGAGGGTTCAAGCTCAGTTGATCCGATCAATGGACGTGAAATTAACGTGCAAAGGGCTGAGCACTCCACAGACACGCTTACCATTAAGGTAGTTCTCAGTGAGTTTCAGCATGATACTGGATGCCACGAGGCTGGCCATTTTGAATTACAGATACAACTCATTATTGCCAGCCGGGTACATTGGAGCAAATTGGTGAAGAAATGTTTCGTATTGAAGAACATACCACGCCGCCGTTAATCGAACTCATGATATTACGTTCATCAGCTGAATACCCTAAAAAATAAGCTGTGTCTATGAATTACCTGGCCCTCAAAAAACATTCATTTATTTTTAAAGGTTGACGAGAATTTATCCTCCTCTCTTGGTATACACAAGCATCGAATTTTTCCTGGACTTCAACAACGAACGTACACTTATAATTCTAGTTATTTGAAAAGCAAATTTTATTAGAATTTTTGTGAATGTATGAATAAATAAAACCGAGTCGTACAACACCATGAATAAATACAAATGTCTATTAATACTAATTTAAGATTTATTTCATTAAATTATATTGAAATAACTTTGTTGTTACATAAAAAGTGTTAAGTCATACGACTTTTATTCCACAGTTTCTGTAACTGGCAAATCTACCACCAACATTTCCGAGTAACTTAATTACATTTCACTGTTGCAATTTCTTGGTAAAAGGTCAAAATACTTTTTTTTTATTTGGCTTTGAAATACCAATTCGACCTTGTGATAATGTTCTGAAATTGTTTTTCCTGTTCCTCATTATATCAATACCTTTTGTCTTTAGATTTTATTTGTAAAGACTCACTTGACAAGCTACTATTTCTTGTGAATTTTATAGAATTTTTTCTTTCTTTATTATTATGCTTCTTTCAGTCACGAAACTGCGACCATGCAGGGGCACTGTTTTCAAAGGTTTCAATGAAACCTATCGACCCCAGTGTTTCATAATGTTTTTATTTATTTATTTTTTTTTAAAGTCTGGCAAATCACTTTTACGGAAATGCTAAGTTCAGCGCCCTGAAGAAAGCTATCTCAGTTGTCAAGCATTGGAGTTGAGAGCAAACACAAAAGAATGGTGCACACACACACGCACACACACACACACACACATACACACACACACACACACACACACACACACACACACACACACACATACTGGCATCCAACACGCATACACATATGCATAGATATATGCATACATCTATACATGCGAGTGCGAGTGGATCAGCATGTTTTGGCTTATCTACAATTGCTAGACAAAGTATTCCTTTGCTTACGTCTCTGTAATATAGTAGGTCAGCTATAAACCGCGAAAAAACAGAACAATTAGTACCAGACTGAATATATATGGCCAGAGATGGATTTAATCGACTCGATTATTCAAGGTGGAGCTCCAGCATGTCTGGAGGCCAACAACTTAAACAAGTTAAGGAAAAACAATAAAGTATTCATTGAATAAAGTATAGATTCATGTTTAAAAGATTTATCATCTGACAGCAAGCCATACACGAAAGTAGATATATAATAGTTATGGTATTGATTTCTATAATTATAGAAACCTAAAATATTGTCAGCTGAGAATAAAGTGTTTAAAAGAGTAAATCAATTGCTTTATTTCTTAATTCATAAGTTGTATACTCCTCTAATTTCACAGAACTTCTCTCATTCAGTCCGAAATATTTTCAATGATATCGAAAATGAAATCTATATAATTGACAAATATAATTATGAATAATGTGGAAACGATATTAATAAATTTAACCAAAATCTACTTGAGGAATATTGGAAGACGGAAGATAAAGAATATGAAACGTTGATGGTAATAAGTTTGAATTGTAATTTTAAATTAAATTCATACACGCAAAGCCATAAGGAAAAGAGTTGGTAATATAATCAGGAAAAGAGTTGGTAATATAATCAGGAAAAGGCTTATATTCCGAAACTTACGACAAGAGATTAGATAACTATGAATGGATTTACTTAAACAGATGGTGTCGGGGACACAGAAATGTTGAATGTTTAAGAAATATCAATAGAATCCATACGATTACATTTGCTGTCTACACAGATTTGCCGATCAATGTCCTTCTCTGGCTCCCTCTAGCTTTCTCTTCATCTCTTACTTTATACATAAATTTATATGAAAAACTCACACACAAACAGGCACACACATACGTACGCATATGTGTGTGCATATGTGTGTGCATATGTGTGTGCTTATGAGCACCGCCTTTAGTCCAAGAAATCGATGCCACAGCTTATTCTTTCTAAGATTAGTACCTATTCTATCGGTCTCTTTTGCCGAACCGCCAGGTTATGGGGACATAACACACCAACATCGCTTCTCAAGCGATGGTGGGAGGACAAACATAAACACACACACAAACACACACTCATATATATATATGGTCCGAGAGGTATAGTATTAAATATCAATCACGGCTGATCTTACCGATCGGTTTCGCGTAAAAAATACAATGGAGTGTTAGGTAACAATCCGATTAGATATCTTTACACTCATCAGAGTTAACCGATATGGGAGGGAATAAGGTGACTGCTCTCTCTCTCTCTCTCTCTCTCTCTCTCTCTCTCTCTCTCTGTATACACACACAAACACCCACCCACATATATATATATATATATATATATATATATATATATATATATATATATATATATATATATATATATATATGTAAGTATATTCCTATATATATATATATTTTTGTGTGTATGTATATATGTATTCATGCATGCATAGTCTCAATATTAAATGTCATCAACCCATACACACCCACACATTCATTTCTATTGGGAAAGTAAAGTAAAAGACTAGTTTAATTGATCAAATATGTCATCTGTTCATTATAAATTATGTGTATACACACACACACACACACACACACACACAAGCATACTCACCAAGACACGCGCACAGACAAGCGCACACACACTTACAGACATAGAGACACATCGCATACAAACACACACATATATATATATATATATATATATATATATCTAAATGGAACCACGGGTGCAGTTTGAGTCCCTGGACAGATCGATATTACCAATAGTTTTTCAAACTACTTTATTTATAAAGTACTGCCAGCAAATGAATTTAGTAAATATTTTCCTTCTTTTGCAACAAGTTGATTTACAATAACCAATAATATTAATAATGATAATAATAATAATAATAATGATAATAATAGTAATAATAATAATAATAATAATAATAATGTTAATGATAATAATCCATAATAATGATGATGATGATGAATAAGATGATGACGATAATATATGTGCATATATATATATTCCTCTATTTATATAATATCGAGGTCTCATTCATTCTTCTTTTGTCATATTATTATTATTAACATATATATATATATATATATATATATATATATATATATATATATATATATATATATATATATATATAGATATATATACATATGTATATATAGATAGATAAATTCATACATATATAAATATAGACATACGTACATACAAACATACATACATACATACATACATACATACATATATATATATATATATATATATATATATATATATATATATATATATATATATATATATATATATATATATATATATATATATATATATATATATATATACAAACATACATACAAACTTACATGCAAACATATATATATGGATGTAGTTATGTATATAGTCGCATTGACATAATTTATGGCGAAGGTTTGTGGCCTTTTCAACAAGAAATCAAATCTATTTTATATTTCTTTCTCAATATTTTTTCCATTAAGCAATTATTTAATGTCTATCCAACATCAAAAGAAGTCTGTAAATATACCAATAGAACATGTTATATATATATATATATATATATATATATATATATATATATATATGTGTGTGTGTGTGTGTGTATGTGTGCGTGTTTGTGTATGTGTGTCTGGTGTATACACGTACGTGTGTATGCATATGTGTGTAGATGGAAAAAATATGTGTGTACATATGTATATAAATATATGTATATATATGCATCTATATATATATATATATATATATATATATATATATATATATATATATATATATATATATATATATATATATATATATATGTATGTAGCAGGCAGTGGTAATAACCTTGTGTTACCTTCTCTTGTCGTCTGCTTTTATTGAGTTTATTCTGTTGTACATATTGTCATATAGTCCTGTCAGTCATTTTATTGAATATAATATTTTCCTTCATCATACGGAAATTTCTGTTGCTAGTTTATGATTTATTTGTTATGAATATATAATCCTATCACTTAAATCATACCCGTGTAGTTTGAATAATCAATTACGAGTGATATATTTGTTTGCAAATGATTATTTACGCAGCCAGAATAGCAAAATCTGATGACAATTGACTGGGAATGAGTCTCTATAATGTTAGGTACGGTAAGACAGATTTTATACAAACCAGTTTCAAATCTCACACCACGTTAATAAGGAAGTATTTACCGCGTACTCTAGTAGCCTGTAGCCTATTCTGAGAAATTGCCTTATAGATAAACAAGTAGAAACAAATAGATAGTAAGATTGATATTGAAACATTTAGACAGATATATATATATATATATATATATATATATATATATATATATATATATATTTATATGGGGGGGGGGTGTAATTGTGTGTGTGTATATACAGAGAGAGAAAGAGAGTGAGAGAAGGTAACATCTATCTTATTATTTGATCGGTACATACATGCATACATAAATATGTATGTATATATGTTTATACGTGTCTGTTTGATTTTAAGCGTTGGAGCATTTTCACCCCCGTAACTTGGCGGCTCGGTACAAGATCCTAATACAATAAGAGCTTGGGAAGTTCGTTCGAGTACAACTCACCAAAGTCATACCCCAATATGATTGCAGTCTAATGACTAAAATAAGGGAAAAGTACAAAGTAAATACCACAAGGCATTTTATTTAATGCTCTAACGGCTATACTGGTTCGCTATTTTTCTCCAAAACTAGTTCTGATTAAAACTATTACATAGTTTGCTTTGTGAAATGGAAGACTCGTTAGAGATATGGAAACAATTACTCGCGGTATATGTACCGAATTTTCCGTTCTGAGTTCAAATTTCGCAAAAGCTGACTTCGCTTTCAATTCCTCTGAAGAAAATAAAGATAAAATAAAGTCGTATAATACTGAGTTCTATGAAATAGGTTATTCTCATCAACCATATCCTACGTTTTGTGCCCATGTTAAAACACTTTTCACTATTATGAATTCCTACTCGCCCCTTCAGATAATTTGGTTAACTGGAGTATTTTAAGAATTAAGCCAAATGATTTGGTTCGTCAATAGGTGATGATATCGAACAAGTAGGTGACCGGCACTCCCTTATTTCATAGCACTTTCAATGCTGAAATCCAAAGAAAGCTTTGCAAAATTTGAACCCACTTCGTAAAATATTACTACTAATTTCTGCAAACACTTTGCTATCGTTTATGTTAACCTACTGCTCCACTAACTACCACCTTTATATGAAGAAATATAGAAAAAATAAATATTAATGGTATTAATAAACACTAATGGTAAAAATATTAAACATTTTAAAACTCAATACAAATAGTAGCATTTGATCATACCGTTTTAGAACTAGAATTAAACGGTTGAATCACTTCCACAGATATTTTGTATTTTATGTAAGAAGATATCCACAGGAGCGGAGCCAATTTTTCATATAACTAAATGCTTTAACAAGTTAAAACATTAATGGATGCGTTTGTCTCAAATATAATGGCAACTAGTCAATCTTGCAGAACTATTTAAGCTGAGTGGTTGAGTGAGATGAAATAATTCCCTAACAATAAATATATGAAATGAAAAATATTAAAAAAAAATAGTTAAAAGACAACCACAAAGGGATCAATGACGTCGAAATATTAAGCTATAATTTGGTGTAATTATTTCGAGGAGGAGTATTGGCGATGGGAGCTTGAATAATATTTAATGAAAGTTGCAAAACTGCGTTATTAAATGAGATGTGAACATTTCTAAGCAGACGATTTCTGCATCTGCAACAAACACTAAGAATGAAAAATCACCCACAAAGAAAAATAAACACATAAAAATGGAGCAAATGAATGGAACAAAGAAATGCAATGCTTGGAAGAATTTAACGGATTTAATCCAATTTACAGAGGAGGGTTATTGAGAAGGTTGCAAAAAAAAAAAAAAATAAAGAACTTCCACGAATGCCTGTTTATTTTAGAATTAACTTACATAATGATACGAGGAAATTGCTCACCCTCTCCCTTTGTCTCTCTTCATATATATATATATATATATATATATATATATATATATATATATATATATACATATATATATATATACATATATATATATATATATACATATATATATATACATATATATATATATACATATATATATATATATATACATATATATATATATATATATACATATATATATATATACATATATATATATATACATATATATATATATACATATATATATATATACATATATATATATATATACATATATATATATATACATATATATATATATACATATATATATATATACATATATATATATATACATATATATATATATACATATATATATATATACATATATATATATATACATATATATATATATATATATATATATATATATATATAGGTATATATATATATATATATGTATATATATATATATATACACACACACACGCACGCACGCACACACACACACACACACACACACACACACACACACACATATATATATATATATATATATATATATATATATATATATATATATATATACGCATACGGGTTATGTTGATTATCTAACAGCAGGAGAAGGAATACGTTCAAAAGGCAACTGAGGGAGAAATGAGTTACTGAGTTAATCAGTTAAAAGCTGGATAATTTGTGTTTTTGTTTGATATACATCAATGGAATAGGTTTTTGCTTTGTGAATATATAACTAATTTGAAAGGAAACAAAGCAATCATTGCGTTATTATAGTGAAAGTGTGGCAGGGAATATTCTATTGATAGCATTCGATTCAGAAATACGAGAGGTGAAGATTATGGTGTCAGTCATCCATATTATATTCTAAAAAGCACCTACATATTTTAAGAGCAAAGTGTAATTATAAGGCTATATAATTAGCTTCAATTAACTGCTATTAGTACTTGCCTGAATTCGGCTCCGCAGCAAGAGTTGTGTTAGTGTGTAAGAATAATACAATTAAATTTTCAAATAATAAAAATGCGAAAGCTTTATAGATTAAAGACCGACACGGCTGGTACAAATTGCGTGTTTTCGTCAATGTATCATTGCTTGCGTGCGTGCGTGTGTGTGTGTGTGTGTGTGTACTTCAATTCTCAATAATTTGATATCTAGAAAAGAAAGAGAAAATATAAAAATGCAGCATATATATATATGTACTTAAAAAAAAATATTCAATTAACTACAGTACAACCGGAAGTTCTTTTAACGTTTCGAAATTGTAGGGAGATGTTAAATTGTAAAGCCCGATGATGATGGTTGCAGTCAAAGAAATAATTACAAAAATGGTGTGGAGGTGGGGTAGAGACGTGATATGAATATGTGAATATAAATAAAAAAGAATCATTACAACAAAAGAAAACAAAATGTAATCTGTAAAGGACACATAATTAGAGAAATTTCAAAAATTTTGAAATTAAATTATGTGCGATAAAATGACATCACACTAGATCTGCATGTGTAGTTAAGAAACATGCCTTCTAACCATATTGTTTTGGGTTCAGTTCCACTGCATGGCATGATGGGCAAGAATAAGTTTTTATAAGCCCAGGCCGTGAGCGTGATATTCATTCACAATGCGTCCTGAGTGAATTTGGTAGCATGAAATGATATAGAATCCCATCATATCTTTATGTTCATTATAGTAGCTATATGTTTATTATCGTAATTATATACTTATTATCGTATCTATATGTTTATTATCAATATGTATAATATATATATATATACATACACACACACAAACTTATACATACATGCATAAATACACCCCCCCCCCCACACACACACATATATATATATATGTGTGTGTCTGTGCGCTTTGTGTATCTGTCTCCAGCCGTCTGCATTGTTTGACACTCGATTTCGTTACTTCCTCGTACACTACCGGTTCTACCTGAAATACCATACGTAAAATTGTAGATACTGCAGCTGATTGGTTTGGTTAAAATCCTCCCATGTGGTGCCATTGCATAGCTGCAGGTCAGGGCCAGACATTCTTGAGAAATTAAGAAATAAGACACAAAGCATTCAAGAAAAAAATGTATATATTGGCGTTAAAGAATTGAACTTGGAATTGAAATCGTGAACGGAATTTACCTGGTAATGTAAATAGCGCAATGACGTATGACGTTCAATGGAAAGAATTATTATATTGGAATGAATACAGAGAATTAATGGTAATTCGGTGAAAGAAGAATTTGCTGCAACGTGTAAAAAAATTAATTGAAAGTTTATAATCTTGCTAATCGATATTGAAATATAATTGAAAAGTATTCAGCCTGCAGTGCTCCTGTTTGATTTGCAAGTTGTCAGAAATAATATATGCAGAAGAATGCTAATTATCGATTATGATTGTCACACGGCCTTTATTATGGATAAGGTGTCACTTAGTTCTATTCTCGCCCGAAGTCAACAATTTCATTTACATTTATATTTTATATTCTGGATTTTGGAAATTTCATGTGTTAATAATTCAGTGTGTAAGACATGACACACAGAATGCTTTCGTGTATTTGATTAAGAATCCCCATGTTTTGAATCCAAATTCCTCGGAGTTGTTCTTCGTTTTGTCATTTTAACGACTATTATTGTAACATCAATAATTGTGGACATAGATTCCGTGAAAGTGTGTATTAGGGTGGAGTGTAAATTAAAAATAGTAGAATTTGAAAATGCCTGAGACCTAAAGTCTTGCTACATGTTATTAGTAGAAAAACGCTAAATTTTCGCTCAGATCAGTCAAGAGCATTTACTCCCTCAAACCCCATAAACCCCGCTATTGTAAAAGAATCAGAAAAATGCCCCGTTAATCGTTTGTTAATTGTTGGCAGGAATTGTAAGTTATTTCTTCACGCGGCAAGAGAAATACATTTCCATTCAACAACACAATAAATACTTTCTTTGGAAATATTTTCGAGGGAGAAATCCTGCCGATAGACAAGCTCAGAGGCGTACTACAGCTGGTCTTCGATACTGAGATAAACACTGATTATCGTAATTTACTTTACTGTCAAAATTTCTTCTCCTACACTCTAAACAAAAACGCATATGAATATACCTATTCGCGTGACTGAGGATTCGGGCTTCAGAAAGAACGACCCAGCTTTGTTACACACACGTCTGTAGCAATTTTTGATTTATGTGTCTATGGTTGAACCGTACACTCTACCATTATTTATGTGAAGATTTTGACGTAATCGGTCCATAATCATAGCTGTCGCCCACGAATCTGTTTTCCTTTACCCTTGACCCCTAAGTTGCAGACACAAGCGATTCTAGGCCTAAATAACGGGGTCAAAATATTGCATTCTTTACTGATTGACAAACGTCACTAGATTTCTCAGTGCCCAGCTTTTCCATGATTAAGTTATTTTTCTCTGTATATGCACCGACGAATACTTCAATATACCACATTACAGGCAAATAATAATAATAATAATAATAATAATAATAATGATAATAATGATAATAATAATAATAATCATAATAATAATAATAATAATTCGTATAACATTCGGAAATGCAAACGTTAACCGCATAACACACATTTGGAATTTACTAATTTTTTTTTCCAACGAATGTGAGATTCATATTCATTTTAGCTCAAGTAAACCTATAAAGAATAATGTGATACATAGAATAAAAATTCAACACGTAACATGGTTAGTATGCTGACTGATCTCTTCTCAGATTATGCATTTAGTAATTTCATTTGAAAAGTTTTAGAGGAAAGCTGATCGAATTATCAATATTTTTTTGTAATCATCTCATCATTTTTTTTACCCCTAACAAAGCTCCGCATAGCTTATTTAGCTAAGATATTTATCAGTATGTTAGATAGGAAATCTAACAATCACTCCGCTGCTTCTTGCTACTTCAATGTTCCTAACATGATTGACTTCGAATGTAAAAAAAAATATAGTATCACAGCGAAAGATGTCAAACGAAACATGGTTGATGAGTGAACTGCAATAATCGAATCTAATTTAATTCATCTATCAATGCATCCTGCCACCCCACCCATACATACAAACATACATACATACAAACATACATACATACATACGTATACATGTAGATAAATAAATGAGTGGCTGTATGGTAAGTAGCTTGATTACCAACCACATGGTTCTGGGTTCAGTCCCACTGCGTGAAACCTTGGGCAAGTGTTTTCTACTATAGCTTCGGTCCGAGCAAACCCTTGTGAGTGGATTCGGTAGACGGAAACTGAAAGAAACGCGTCGTGTATATATATATATATATATATATATATATATATATATATATATATATATATATATATATATATATATATATATATATATATATATATATATATATATATATATATATATATATATATATGCATATATATATATATGCATATATATTGGGTTAGCCGTAGCTGTGTGGCAAGAAGTTTGCTTCCTAACCACATGTGTTTATTTATATGTAATATATACCGGTTAACTCAACCTTATAACGATATCGCTGTATTAAATATCTCGGAAGGAACGTTTTCCTTAATATACAGCTCACATTTCTTTCTTTTTTGTTTTAACATTAGTTACTGGGGAATTTAAGAGCCGATTACGACAGTGAAGTATGTTCCACGCCTGAATGTATACAAAATATAATTGTACAAGGCTTTACATAAGACTCTCCCTAAAGTAGTGAATCGCTTTTTTTATTACCTTCTTCGTTACATCCCTCTTTCTGTGAATTTATTAATGCACAATTTATTGACAAAATTTTGCTGGTAGTGTAACGTAGGAAATATGTTATCTATCCGATCGAATCAAACAATCTCACTACTTCCGAATTACTTCACGCTTACTTACAATAGGTTACGCATGACAAGTAAAATGTACTTCCAAAACGATCAATTACAAAACTATATTTGTGCACGGTGAGGCTATTTTCAGATTATCCTATGCTTTATATCTGATAATTCTGACGAAATATTGCGTAACCCGGTAGGAAAACTGAATATTGGCATAACATGTTCTGCAGATTATATTATAGATTATATTTTTCACACCACTTTCTGTTTTATTATCTCTACTTGTCTCATGTAATTCATATACTTTTTCTCTCTCACGCTCTGTATACACATACACCCCCTACACACATGCATATACATATATACATACATACATATATAATATAAATATATATGTATATATATATATATATATATATATATATATATATATATATATATATATATATATATATATATATATATATATACATATATATTTATATTATATATGTATACATACATATTAGGTGCGAGAGACGTAGGAGAGAGACACAAGTGTGTGGCTCTGAGTGTCTGAGTGTATTGAAATATGTTAAACACACACACGCCCCCCCCCCACACACACACATGTACGTGCATATACATAAAACATATGCATATATGATACAGATACGTGCTTACGCGTGAAGATAGTTATACTAATGTATAATGTATATGCGTGTGTATATATGCGTACATGTATATATATATATATATGTATATATATATATATATATATATATATATATATATATATATATATATATATATATATATATATATATATATATATATACAGACATAGACACATAGATATAAACATCCATTTTAATATATATATATATATATATATATATACACGTGCATGTGTGTGTATGTGTATATGTATGCGTGTGCACGTGTGAACATATGCTATTTCGTGCGTCTGAGTGTGTCTATCTGTGTGTAATAGCGCATTGCTAGCAGGAAATAAATTTACATGTTCACGATGTAAATATATGTACTTCTGCGTGTGCATAAATATGTTTGAGTCTATTATCATGTATGTATGCGTGCGTGTGTGTGTGTGTTCTCAGTATTAGAGTCGAACGATGGCACAGAGATAGTAAAATAACTCAGATAACGTAATATTATATTTGGAAAGAAGACAAGTGAAATTTTGAAGAGATAAGGAATCTCAGCCATAATAATATGCTTCTCGAAAATTCTAGATAATGTAGTAGATGAACTACGAAGGTGATTTGTAGTGCAATGTATCAGCTGCTAGAAGAAGAATTTTACAGGAAATATTTAAGTAACGTTCTTTCCTTCTTATAAAAGGGCAGAAATTTAACTTTAAATATGAAAGTAACTGGTAATTACTGACATACTATAAAACCTGAAAACAACGCATATATTTATTTTATGTGCTGGAATTCTTCCTGAACTTGGTATTTGAAGAAGTGGGAACGGAAACTGCTTACTAATGTTTAATTAACGGGTTTTGAACTATAGGTGTTCAATCCCAACTGCTGATATCGTACACAATATAATTTTTGTATGAATGGTTTCTCGTTCTCCAGTTGTCTTGTTAAAGTTTTAAATTAATTCAGTTTCGAAAACACCACAGGTTGAACCTTTAGAAATTTCCAAGATATTTAAAATCATTTTGAATCTTCAGGTCCATTCACATTTAAAGACAGATTTCTTCCATCCGTTTGTTCGTTCTTCGTAATTTCCGTTTTAATATAGTTTAGCAATAAACCGACGTCAGTGCTCAGCTCATCAATATCATATGTCATACTTTGTAATCTCTTTAATTAGCCTGCAATTTCATCTATTATAATATTTCATAAAGTTTTCTGTTGCGTCTCCTGCCTTCTGCATCGAGCAATTTATAATATATCTACTTCGTCAGTTTTCAATTCTGCGAGTCTTCTTTTATCTCTTATTGAATGCATTTTCAACTCTTAGTTGATTAAGTTTAGTTTGACGACCGGAAGATCTTCGATCTCAAGATTAAGTGTAAACATTATTTCTAGCTATTCATGTTTAAACCTGTTAATACTGCTATTCATTAAGTTGTCTAGTGAGACATTTTCAAACATTTCGGAAGTAAATGTAACAATTTCTAACAGTATATTTGTTTGATCTCACCCTAAATTTAATCACGTAAATAAAAACACCAGAGGAAATTTTAAACATAACCATACATTAATATCTACGCAAACCACTCAGCCATATTTAAAAAAATATTCCGAACATTAACTTCAGTATGAGGATCTTCAAACAACCCACGAAGAATAATTATTCTATAAGACAAGCATTTGTTATAATAACGACTTAGATTCTAGAGGATTCAAAGTTAAATTTATGTATTTAAAATTGAACCGACAACGACCTCTATTTGGCCACTTTATGCCTTAATCGTTATGTCATAATTTCCTAAACCCAACTTATAAGTTATTCTTCATTAAACACCTCTCCGGAAATTCTTCAGTAATAACTGTCAAACATTTGTTTCCAACTTGCTCCCATCATGAAACCTAACATGTAAGTCAAGAAAATTGACAGAGATCAATTGCATAAGAAACATTTAACGAATACATATCTATTGCTTCTATTGCAATACATAATTGAAAACTTTCGAAGCAGAATTCGGTTCTGCAAACTGAAATACACTGTAGAGTATAAACAACACAGTGGTATGGTGGATACTAACGTTATATTAATGCAACAACCATCTAACAAGAGTGAGACAAATCAACTTGGGATATATTACTTAACACGCGACTTAATACCAGTGAGGCTACCAGCAATCCAAAATAGTTTCGAAATTATCTTTAATACCCTGTTTTCATTTCCCACAATATGCTACTGGTTGCAGACACAACTATTATATTGCTATGCAATTTGGATGAACCAAAAGTCTGTAACGGTAGATATATGGCTGTTAAGGTCTTCTGATTGTTGCGATCCAATTCCCTAGCATGACAGTTTGAGAAGTTGTGTCAAAGAAATTTATTTTATTCCAAGTATAATCACCATCTCATAAAATACACCTCTCCAGTTCAAGTGCCTTTGGCTTCAAATAGAAGTGTCTGTTTCTATGAGCATCAACACGTTTCCATGACAGGTCGTTTGCCTCTTATTATCAGCTCGATGCTGATTGCTTTGGTGTTGTACAAGTACATATATTATGATCGGTATGAAAAGCGTAAAGAATGAAGTATTTCTTACCAACAAATTTGCTAAGATATATTCCATTGAGAATCGCTTCTCTTTTAGAAATTGAATATCAAATGGACATTACAAGATAATGTATAACATTAGAAACACGTATATTACTTTTTTAAATCTTAAAACTAAACATTATCGAAAAATGCTGTCTCAAAATGTCAAAACATCATCGAAACCTACAAACAGAGAAAATAAAACTTTAAACATATAACTGCGTTACCGCAAGTGAGATATAGAAACATAATTATCGTAGCACTCCGTCGGTTAGTGACGACGCGGGTTCCAGTTGATCCGATCAACAGAACAACCTGCTCGTGAAATTAACGTGCAAGTAGCTGAACACTCCACATACGCGTGTATCCTTAACGTAGTTCCAGACGAGATTCAGCGTGACACGGAGGCCCTTTGAAATACAGATACAGCAGAAACAGGAAGAAACAGGAAGAGAGAAAGTTGTGGTGAAAGAGTACAGCAGGGCTCGCCTTCACTCCTTGCTGGAACCTCGTGGAGTTTTAGGTATTTTCGCTCAATGAACACTCACAACGCTCGGTCTTGGGATCGAAACCGTGATCCGACGGCCGCGAGTCCGCTGCCTTAACCTGGCATGTTTCATCAACGAATGTTTGAAACTAGTGTTAAACTTTTGTTAATAAAACTGTTCCATTTTTAGTGAATGCTTCGTTGTGTTTAACTATGATTATACATCCTACACACATTTTCAAGCAAATGTATATAAACCTATGCAAACATCCATACATACAGCTCAACACAAGCTTACAGAAACGTACATATGTATGTATGTACGTATGTATGTATGTATGTATGTATCTATCTATCTATCTATCTATCTATTTATCTATCTATCTATCTATCTGACTCTCTCTCTCTCTGTATATATATATATATATATATATATATATATATATATATATATATATATATATATATATATAATATAATATAATTTGTGTGTGTGTGTGTGTGTGTGTGTGTGTTATATACACGTGTGTTTGTCTACTTTTCCTTTCCCTGTGGCAGTACAAAAGCAGTATTATCCATTCCGCTATATTGGTTGTAATGTACAATTCTTTTATGCCCCTAATATCGATGACTGGCTCTCACTCACATCAAAAGCCACTTCAGTTATTATTTCCCTTGATGCTAAATAGATATCTGGTTAAAACCTCTATGTTACATCATGTAAAATTTACCTTCTGTGTGTTTGTGTGTGTGTGTGTGTGTGTGTGTGTCTGTGTGTGTGTGTGTGTGTGTGTATGTGTGTATATATATATATATATATGTACACCCACACGGACGCACAATATATATATATGTATATATATATATATGTATATATATATATATATATATATATATATATATATATATATATATATATATATATATATATATATATGCAAATATATAAGTGTATATATATGTACATATGTACATATTTACAGATATACGTACGCAAATACATGCATAGATGCATACGCGCGCGCGCACATGTATACGTTCGTATATTCTAATTTACAAAGTGGCAACGACTTCGAATAATATATTTTGTTGATACTCGAGAATTCTTCGATCAGAATGGCAATGTTCGCAGTTTCTCCTTTTTTGCATTGTTTTCTATATACCATAGAACCACCCTTTTTGCATAGCTCGCATAAAGCTTCTCGAAAGCTATTCTCTCGTTTTTGTCAAAGAATTGATTATTCTATCGCATGACATTTGGGACTGCCGCAGTGTATCACTGTACAAGAAATGGTTTGACAGGATTTCACGTTACTTCAAATCTTCTGAAAGTATTCCATTGTTTTCATAAGCAGGATTTACTTGTTTATTTGTACAATTTTTTTAATTATCTAATTCCTCATTTCATGACAGTTGATAAATCCATTTCTATATTCTTGCAAACATCTAATTTTCAAGCTCAGGAAAGATGAAAGGCTTATAGAAAAGAATTGCTTGTATGCATTGTAATTTCCTGGAAATCAAAGTGTGAGTTTTGCTTCCATTCTCGATCGTAATTCTTTCTTTTATTCCCATAGTAACATTGTGATCGTGTCAGACACCTTTATCCTCATTACACAAACTAACGTCCTTATCCATTTCAATAAACATTGAATGGTACAAACGAGAGGAAAATAACCTGTGCAATTGTTGTAATTGGTGAGTTTCACATTTAAATAATTTCATGTCTTGCACTAGATGAATATCTGATTCTAGGTCTTGCTTATAGATTTGATGGGTTTTCTGCATCTTGAATTGTATACGCACATGATTTTACTATCGTAGACCTAGACTACGTTATTAGATATGATGGTGTACACGATATCAAAACTAACGAGGCGCGACAAAATATTGCCCATAGCATTACAACGAAATTCAATAATTACGGAAAATGCCACAGTAAAATTACTCCAAATATAACATAAGGAACTAATAAAATTTACCTTTCAATTTCTATTGTTTCTCTCTCTCTCTCTCTATATATATATATATATATGCAACAGATTCTTTTAGTTTCTGTCTACCAATTCTACCCACAAGACTTTGGTCGGCCCGAGGCTATAGTAGAAGACACTTGACCGAAGTGCCATGCAGTGGGACCGTACCCGAATCCATGTGGGTGGTAAGCAAGGTACTTGCCACATAGCTACTGTGCACCGAATACACACACACACACACACATATCTACATTTCTGTGTGTTTATGAGTGAGTATGTGGTTGCATGCGTGTGTGGTTGCATGCGTGTGTGTATGTGTGTGTGTGTGTGTGTGTGTGTGAGTGCAAAGTGTTATATACAAAAACCCAATTTCTCTTTCACACACATATATGTATATACACCCGTGTTTTAGACATTACAGCGCCGACATCAAAGGATATTAAGTCAATCATAGCGTAGCAACTGTAGCGGAATCGAATTATATATACAAGTCATATTTAAACACGTCATAACAGTTTGCTGGCTACAAACACACACACACACACACACAGACAGATACACACGCAAACACATCTAGACACACACACATGCGCCCGCGCGGTCGCACACATACATGTCCATGCACACAAATATTTATACACACGTACACATTTATATGAAATTTATATTACGATTTTTCAAAGGTACATCCAAAGAAATCATTCACGTCTCTCACACGTAATTTTGTATACATATATTTTCGGTGAACACACGTAGTTCCACTCTTTCGCATTCACACATACTGACAGGAACCAAGGAATATTTATATTTATTCATATATAGATGTTCAAAGTTAATTATAGACGACTTAAAACAGTAATAAATCAATAACGATTGCAGCAAAGCTATTTTACACTTTATTTCAGACGTATTATTAAGTTGCCTCTTCCTTGATGTCTAAGAATGAATTTAACTGTTGTTAAAGATAACGCCAACAATAATTGGCATCAAACTCATCAATTGATGTGCTGTTAATGTACCGAAGACTCAAAAGAATTTAGTGTCGAAAATATCATAATTTATGAAATAGGTGTTATAAATAGGTAAATGAAATACGAAAGGACTTGTAAAATAATATTTTACTAATTTTCAATAATGTGACAATTTTTTGTATTGTTGTGGATAAATTTGTCTTTGTTAACTTCGAGTTACACATACATAAACATCAACACGCACCATGCAGAGTAACATTCTAATTGCAGAGATGCAAACACAAACACATATAGACACACATACACGAAACAGATTCACAGACAGACAGACATAAAAACAAATACACACACGTACATACATGCATACAAAAAAATAGCCTGTTGATTTGTAATTCCGATGAACGTCAATAATAATTTCTGAATTAGTCACAAGGCCAGCAAATTGGGGATGTTGATACGATTAAACTTTGTGTGGTAAGAAACTTACTTCCCAACCAAAGGATTCCGTGTTCATTCCCACACTGTGGCACTTTGGGAAAATCTCTTCTATAGCCCCGGGCTGCACAAAGCGTTGTGAATGCATTTGGTAGACGGAAACTGAAAGAAGACCGTCTTATATATATATGCATGAGCGTGTGCACGTATATGCATGGCTGTCCCCTATCACCGCTTGACAACCGGTGTTGGTGTGTTTATGTCCCCGTAACATATGCTTCAGCAAAAGAGACCAATAGAATAAGCACTAGGGAACGAGTCCCGGTAACGATTTATTCGACTAAAACCTCACAATGTCGTGCTCCAGTATGGCTTCAGTCAAATGACTGAAAAAGGTAAGAGAATAGAAGAATAAATTTATAATAGCTTGTACTTCACTTCATGTTTACGGAAAGAAAAAAATGTGAATTGACATCAGTACAGTTTGGTCTCAGAACATAAAGATTCGAAACAAAGAACGCAAGAAATTTTTGCCCTATACTCTAACGACTCAGCCAACCTGGCATCCATGTTCTTATATTGATATCAAATTTTGACGCATAGTCAGGTCATGTTCTGATATTAATGATAATAACAAGAGCAGTGAGAGAGGGCAAACCTCCGCCAAGGCAACACCAACGTCCTCTCAACGATTATCCGATGATTTTTAAAATGAGAATATCTGAAAGAAACTCGACTGCTCTCGAAAACATGAAAACTAAAAATGAACCTGATGGCTCTCAAAAATTAAGTAAAAATACCGGGAAAATAATCAGGGATTCCTTGTTCAGTACCGGATCGATCCCAATGGTAGACATAGAATGTGAAGGTGGTTGTGCGGGCCGTGTTTGTAATGCTGTGTGTGTGTCTCGTCTGCTGTGGGAAGAGGGAGGATTTTCTCTATGAAGGCCTTTTTCAGTCTATTCACTGATGTAATGTCTTTACGACCATCAAAGTCTATAGAGAAAATCTTATCCGCGCATGAAAGAGAATGGAAAGGGTTTGCATGCGGTGCTGTTAACGGAGGTCTTACAACATCGTTGCACACAAAAACGTGAGTCCAAGAAGTAAATCTTCCTTCAGGCCAGAGCTAGAAATGCAATATTCGAGTAGGTAAGAGGTTTTAAACGGAAGCGATATATTCAAAATTGGTAAAACTAAAAAAATTGTCGAGGATAAATTAAATTTAATATCGTTACTGATTATGTTAATGCAATGAAATATCTGAACGGTTTTGCTGCCGTTTGTTTATGTAGTTTGATTTCTTTATCCATTAGCTTCTACTAAGATAGAGACGCGAGTGAAATTGATAAGACAAGCGAAAATAAAACTTTGGAAACAGCAACGCCACCATAACGTACTTTCAATCAAGGAAGATAATTCGATAAAGACTTCAAAGTGAAAGTATGATCGCGATACTTCATGTAAAGTAAAGGAAACAACAAATAATTCAGAATGTCCGGAATCAGTTCGTGCCAGTTATCAGGCCAAACATACCTGAAAGTTTCATCCGAATCCATCCAGTGTTTCGTGAGATATATTGTCCACGGAGAAATAAACAAACAGGCAGTACCTCCACCTTCGCCAAGGTGGTTGTAGTAATAATAAATCTTCTGAAATACGCTTAGTAAGAAGAACATTTTCAGACAACTTTTACAGCGTCTCTATAACTTTATGCAAATTTTGAAATTAAAATATTCGCAACTTCATCTTTTTGTAATTTGGAACCTTGCAGCATCCATTTCGTTGTTGGCAGTGAAAAACCTTAATAACAACAATAATAATAATAATAATAATAATAACAATAATAATAATAATAATAATAATAATAATAATAATAATAATAATAATAACAATAATAATAATAATAATAATAATAATAATAATAATAATAATAATAATAATAATAATAATATGCTGCTACTGCTGCTGCTGCTTCTGATGATGATGATGATGATGATGGAGAAGAAGAAGAAGAAGAAGAAGAAGAAGAAGAAGAAGAAGAAGAAGAAGAAGAACAACAACAACAACAACAACAACAGCAACAACATCAACAGCAGCAATAGCAACAAAAGAACGAGAATAACCACAACAACAATAATAATTCTAATTCTTCAGAAGATTAATTTAAATTCAATTTAGGGACACATATAATGATTACTACTTATGCAACCAAATCTAACCTATAGCTGACTTGCGCACTGGGATAATTAATGCGAATCGAATCACGGTTTGTATACATAATGAGGGTGAGCAGCTTGTGACCTAACATTCTCAGCATGGAATTTATTGCACAAGGGAATAATTCCATTCACTAATCCTTTTAGCAGATTAATTCTTTATATACTGAACGAAAATTATACAAATTCAAAATTACTATTTTTTCTTTCTTTCTTTCTCTTGTTTTTGTTTGCTTTTCGGAGACAGTTAAGAAACTATTTTTCTTAATAAGATAATACCGAAAAAGGAAAACTAATGTAAGTTCTCTGACGATATATAAATGTTGTCTCCGTAAGTTCAAAATCCTCGTCTGCAAGAACATCCTCACTGTTCGTCGTGGCCTGAATTTAGTAGTTGTTTCTGATACTATTTCATTTGAAATGTCCTGCGGAGATTTCTCTGTTCAATGTCAAAACTCCGCTGCGGTCGACTTCGCCCTTCATCCTTTCGGTGTCAATAAACTGAGTACCAATGGCATGCTAATCGACTGGTCCCTCTCCAATTTTTCGGGCTTTGTACCTAGAGTAGGAAAGAATATTGGGTTTAGATTAAGGCGGCGAGATGGCAGAATCGCTAACACGCCGGGCGAAATGCTTAGCGAATTTTTTGTCTGAGCTCAAATTCCGCCGAGGTCGACTTTGCCTTTTATCCTTTCAGGGTTGATTAAATAATCACCAGATATGCACTAGGGTCGATGTAATCGATTTAATCTCTTTTCCTGTCCTTGATTGTCCCCTCTAAATTTAGCCCCCTGTGGCCAATAAAGAAATATTGGTTTCAAATTAAGGCGGCGTGCTGGCAGAGTCGTTTCATCGCAGGACTAATTTCTTAGTAGTATTTCTTCTAGAGCAACGTTCTGAGTTCAAATTCCACCGAAGTTGACTTTGCCATTCATCCTTTCGGGGTTAATAAATTAAGCACCAGTTGATTACTATTATCGATTTAATGGACTTAAGCCCTCCCCCAAAATATAAGGGCTTTTGCCTCCAGTAGAAAGGTTTAGTATTATTATTGCTGTTGAGGTTGTTCTTCTTGTAGCTATTATTCACTTTGTTCATCATATACAAGTACGTGATTATTCATCATTACTTTACTTATTTCATCCTCTTTTAGAAAAACTCAAGCATGTCTTTGAGAATTCCGAACCATATTTGGACTTAATTTAAGCGTTACTTTTGATCCACCATGCATAACGTCACTGTACTCGAACGAAGAAATTTAAGAAAACATGTGACGATTTACCTAAGATAAAAAAAAGACAAACAGAACTAAAGAAAAGAAATCCTAAATAAAGGGGAAAATAAATATATTTCTTAATGGTTTTCCAAAGTAACTTCACAATAGTGATTAGTCATGGGAGTTTGTATTATAATAGTAAGTAATATCAGAGAAAAACCTTCAGGCAACGCGCGCGGACGTTTCATTACACTGTATACAAGGAAAACTTGTCTATTTGCTACGGGTTGTTGCCTTTTTACAATCGAGAGAAAATTGCTAATTATTTTGTATATAATACGAAACCATTCACATTCTTACCGTCTCTATCTTCTTTGTATTATCTATTTTTTCTCTTGTGAACTTGTAGATCCAATGATGCTTATTGGCTGTATGTAATATATTCAAGCAAACACACACATACACAAACACATGAACGGTAATATGGTTATTTATATATGTAGATATACATACACACACACATATATTATGTTTCTAAGTACATGTAGTCTTACATACACAATTTTATATACGCATGCATATATATTTTTAATATATATGTATATGTGTGTGGGGCAGTATGTGTATGTGTGCACGTACGTACCTATATGTTGGATAACTTTGTATACACGAACACAGGATCGAATATAACACCTGTTACTTTTCTGGCGATTCTCTGCAATTTGAGTTCAAATCCAGCCAGGGTGAACTTTGATTTTGTTTCTAACAGCCCAAAGTGGTTTATGTGATGCTCTCAGATTTGTTTCCCTGTTCCTTTTTAGACACTATATATATATATATATATATATATATATATATATATATATATATATATATATGTTGGTATATGGAAACTTCAGTTTCCATATACCAAATCCATTCACAAGAACTGGTTGGCCCGAGCCTATAGTGGAAGACAATTGTCCATGGTGCCATGCAATTGGACTGAACCCGAAACCATGCAGTTGAGAAAGAAGCTTCTTATCACACAGTCATGCCCATATAACTTACACAATTTAATATTAATACTACAATTACAAGATTTAACCTCCGCAAGGAAATTATTGAATACACCATAATTGTAAATAAATTAAACACATCACTGGGACCCACACATTCGTAATGTATGTATTGACATATAAGTATGTATTGTCGTATGCGTATATGCATGCACATATACATATGCATACGTACTAACGCATACACAGACATTTATCCGTATACATAAACACATGTGCTATGCTTATATGCATGCATGTATGTATGTATGTATGTATGTATGTATGTATGTATGTATGTATCTCTCTCTCTCTCTCTCTCTCTCTTTCTGTATAAGTATATGTGTGTGTTTATGATTCAGTAATTCGGCATTTTAATTTTGTCGTATCGATATTATCTTGTTTTCAAAATACTCTTAATTATCCCGATGTATGCTTCATGCTTTCGGGCATTTTTAATATTGCAACGTTTTCAACTCTATGAACCAATAATAATGAAGACGCTGCTGCTTCTGATGATGATGACAATAAATACACACACACACACGCATCTATATATATATATATATATATATACATATATATATATATATACAGATATACATGTACACATACATACCCACATATATATACATATACACACATACAAACATACATCCATATATATATAGATACATACACATATGCATTTGTACGTAAGTGTGTATATAAACACTTATATACCTGTATATATGAACGGGTAATTAAATCTTTTATAGACATATATATCATGTCGGCGTCTATATAGCTACACACTTACGTATTCCAATAAATTAATATCCTGCTTTTTACTCTCCTAAGTATATTATGATATACATGAGTGTCTATAATAACTTCTTTCTGAAACAACGATTTGTATCTTTATTCTCAAAACATTCCATCTGATTCGAACGCATATAATCTAGACACTGTTGTGTACGTCACTTGAGAAAAACTCCTAACAGTGTCAAGTATACGCCCGTAGCATACTCGCTGCGTAAATGCGCGGGATTTTGGAACACTGATGTTTCGATATATTGCATCTCGTCAGGTGGATTAGGCTCATAGGTCCTTATGGCTGATGAAACAAAGCATGTACCGGAATTCCTCACGACAACGACCCTAGTGTATAAGAACATCGACATTTTAAAAGAAGTAATTCTGTTTTGAAGTGCACAGAAGCGACAAGCATCTCTTGTATCGAATCTACCGATCTGTCTGTCTATCTATTCTCTATCTCTCTATCTGCCTGTCTATCTATCTATCTATCTATCTATCTATCTATCTATCTATCTATCTATCTATCTATCTATCTGTCTGTCTATCAATCTGTCTGTTTAGGTATCTAGCTCTCCACATCTAACTCTGTCCCTACACGTTGTTTTCGCTCTCCGTCTTATTTTTGTCTCTCGCCATTTTTTCCTCGTAATACTTTCTATCAAAAAGCGTCGGCTCCATTCTCCCTTGGCGTTAATATAATACACTTGCATGTCGGTCTCTCACCTATCTCCGTCCTTTTTTCTGTAAATTTGAACTACATACATACATATACATACTCACATACATACATTTATTATATATATATATATGTAAGGCAAGGAAAAAAATGGGGAAGAAATTCAATTAACAAACATCAGTAAGATTTATTTACTGTAATCATAGGAATTAATAAGTAAATAAATACAAATCCACCCTCACAGCTGTTTCTACTTTGGGAAACAGCTGTAAGAGGAGAGTTGTAATTATTCATTTATTCCTATGATTATAGTAAATAAATCTTACTGATGTTTTTCAATTAAATATCTTTTCCATTTCCTTCCTTGCCTTATATAAATTCTGGCTCTACTTTTCTTTACCTCCACTTGTACCTATTATTAAATTGTACTATTGGTTGGTAACAGAAAGCTTTTGAATATAAATAGGTATCCCTTCAGTGGTGTATTGGATATTTATTATCCCTTAGAGGCTTGGCTTACCTCTAAGACTTATATACTTATATATGGAGTGCTCAGCCACTTGCACGTTAATTTCACGAGCTGGCTGTTCCGTTGATCGGATCAACTGTAATCCTCGTCGTCGTAACCGACAGAGTGCCATGACGTCACACACACACACACACACACACACACACACACACACACACACACACACACACATATATATATATATATATATATATATATATATATATACATATTTGTTTGTGCGTGTGTGTGTGTATATATCACGGGTTTCTTTCAGTTTCCGTCTACGAATTTCACTCCCAAGGCCTTTGTCGGCCCGAAGCTATAGTAGAAGATACTTACCCAAAGTGCCACGCACAGTGAGACTGAACCCAGAACAATGTGGTTGCGAAGCAGGTTTCTTACCACCCAGCCACGCCTGCGCCTATCATATCTAGATAATTCCCTGATATGATGGTTCTTACCTATTCCATATAGATTTGTGTGATGTAAGTGTTTGTGAAAGAGAAATAGGAATGAAAGTATTGATATGTCACTCATATTTCTGTCTGCTGCTCTTCCAAATCATAGTGCAATTGTATTTTGTTGTGTGTGTGTGTGTGTGTGTGTGTGTTGGTGGGAAGAGGTGTACAAGAAATGTGAACGTGGATCTTCATGTTTTCCATTGATGCTATATATTAAAAGTATTGGAATGGAACTTCAGTGAAAGACACGAAATAAAACTTTTACTCTTAACATATGACTCTTTTGATGTATTTTCAAAAACAAAGAAAAGACAAAAGCAAAAAACGGGTTTCTAATCGTTGTTTATACGTCATGATCGATATACCACGCTGCATAATATAATATGAAAAAATTCACATATTCATACAGAATAAGATGTATCCCATTCTCAATACGCATATATACATACACGCTCATTTATCTGGATGTATTCTCACATATACATGCATATAACTGCACATATCCTGTGCAGTTAATGATGTAGGACCAATCTAAAAATTTGGAAGGTTATCGCGACCGCATTACGGAGTCATAGTAATGGCTGTGATGACTAACTTTCGTGACACCACATTACCACGGTCAGACGGTCGAATATGCTGGACCATGTGTTACACTTGCTGTGAGCTATTCTTTCGAATGACAGCTAGAATTTATAATTTATAGGTTTCAATACATGCCTCTCCGTGTTTGTTGTCCAAATTCATACCACAGGATATGCAACTTAATCATTCTTTTATGCAAATTAACGTAGTTCATGCATATTCTCTTTATTCATTTGTCTCTGACATATATCTGATGTGAAAACAACTTACAACAACTGCTGTGCTGGTGACGTCGGCAGAGGCAGAAACACCACTTCTCACCTATACATTTTGTGTTTAGCAAAACATAGACAACGCCCACACAGGTTATTCCTGAATGGCAAGCAAATTTACAGAGAGATTTATTCATGATTATATTACCTCATCATGCGAAGTCAGTCACAAATCACAGTGGGCTCTTGTGGGCTCTCAATGATTCAAAG